>NC_092868.1:3538419-3560665 GCF_032062135.1 Pyxicephalus adspersus
AACCCCCTCATGATGGGTACACAGGTGTGTAGGTCCAGGGATGGGTAACAACCCCCTCATGATGGGTACACAGGTGTGTAGGTCCAGGGATGGGTGACAACCCCCTATATTGAACACAGCAGGGGTACATACTCAAAATATGGTAAATTAAAAAGCCATATCTTCCAGATTTAAGGTACCCCTCTCCCTAGCTGAAACAGCCTTCCAAGACTTTGCTTGTTGGCTGCCTATATACAAATAACTGACTACACACAGATTTGTTCTTTGTTACAGAAAAACAAAGGGAGTGACGCATTCAGCTATGTGTGTAATCTGATCTCTCACGTATTCACAACATTCCCTTCAAGCTATCTACAAGATAAATCCTAGCCCCTGATAACTTGGTGCTTTTACCAAGATCTTACGACTGCTGACTGTAAGTGGGAAACAAAAACTATTTATGTGCTGTATCTGATAGATACAATAGAATATTGTAATGATTTGATTTAATGTTGATAATAATGTTGAAAAAAATTATTTCTAGGGAAATCTATATTTGAAATGCCATCATAAAATATAAAAAAAGTGTTTGAATTAAACGTGTGCTTAGCTTACACCCGGTGGAAGATGTTGGTTTAATTTATTGCCAGCCCCCGAGGCTCTCGCCCCGCTCCTCAAATGACAATGCTGGTACCTGAGTGGATGGAATGTGAGTCACATGCTTCTCCATATATGGAAGTACCGGTTACCCTATAGCAATATACGTACTATACTGTATGCCATGTTCTCAGCCAGATGACCTTTACTAGCCCATCCATTGCTAAACATCTTCATTATACTTTAGGCTCTATTTTTAGCATAGGGAATCAGACATTCCCTCAGACATTCCCTTGTGTGAATCTTCCTGATCAATGTGCTCCAGTGGCAATAATTGATTCCCACCAGGGAATGTCTGATTCCCCGTTTTATAAATAGAGCCCTTTATGGTAAAATCATACTTTATGAATATGATCCATAACTGATAATTGTCAATATCATTCACTGATCAATATGATATATACAGCCATTAGAAAAGCTCATGCTGTACATGGTTGGTAAGAGGCTGCTACCAGGTCAGAGTAAAATATTTGTACCTAATGACTTAAAATGATTGGAGAATGGATTGCTCGCTCAAATTAGGAGAGATTAATACCCTGGGTTAAAAATGTGTGGGATTATAAAAACAAATTCCCATTCTGTTAGGATAAGTAAGCGTGTGTTTATTTTTATATCGGAGGAGATTGTACAACAGGAAAAGTTCAGTTTTTCAGCAGCTGTGCTGAATTAAAAGTTTTGCTGGCTCGCCAAATATAAAAAAACAAATAAAAAAAATCTTTACACACTTTCAGCATCTCAGAGCTCCATCAGCGGCTCTTTCCCATTCGCAGGCCCTTGAGGCCACGAGGGAGGAGCTGTAGGGACTTGGCACTGCGGAGCCCCTACAACTGCTGTGGCATGGGAGAAGACAAGAGGAATGCTGGAGGTCAGGACCTCAAGGGGCCTGTGACCTGGCACTGCAGCACAGGAGATAGAGGACGCCCCGTTTCTTCACTGCTAAGAACAGCAATTAGGGGGGGGGGGATGGAAATCATTTCTGTAATGATTGCAACATTGTAACATTTGTCCAAAATTTATTTTCATTGGGTATCCAAGTTTAATTTTTTCCTGCTGTTGCCTAATCTGGTTTCTGTATTTGATACAGAGACATGCTCCCCCAGGTGGTCATCTATGGAACTACCATTGTCCAATGAGACATTGATCTATAGGCATGTCTGCACGCTTGTGGTCAGCCTGTGTATAACTGAGTAGATAATACTAGAAGCGAAGAAGTGGGTTTGTCCTTTCTTTATTATTATTTAGCCGTGTGTGTAAACTGATCTCTCTGGTTGCTGGATCTATTCACATGGCACAGCTGTACTGTAGCGATTACAAGCCCTTACATGTCCCCAACCTGTTCAAAATGAAATGATAAAAAGTACCTAATCTGGAGCAAGGAAGGGAATGACTCTCTATTCCCATTAAAAAGATTCCCTTACAGTTTGTGCTAATCATCAAGACAGGAAGTCCAGTAATAAAACAGGAAAGGTTGTAACCAAGACAGGAAGTAAGGGAAAATCTCAGCAGTGGGGACACAACTGTAAAGTCTACACGCTATCTTACAATAAACCTCAACTTTAGTGCAGCCAGGGAATGAAGGCGATTGGTCAGCTGTATTTAGGCCCCACCCCTGAGCGCAAGTGTGTTGGCTGTGCCTGCCAAGAAGTTGGTTAGGGGCAATTTCTGGGACTCTTGGAACTGACAATAATCCTAAAATGTAGCCACACCTACTTTGTAAACCACACCCTTCTATAACCCCACCTGCTTGAAAGCAACAAACCTTTTCTATAACCAAACCCACTTTTTACCATACCTTTCAATAAACACACCCACTTTGTAACCTCACTTCTATAACCACACCTACTTTGTAACCACACCCTTCTATAAAAACACCCGCTGTGTAACCACACCTCTTCTATAACCAAACTCATTTTAATCACACTTTTCTATAGCCACACCCACTTAGTAACCACACCCTTTCTAAAGCCACACCTGCATTGTAACCATACCCACTTTATAACCACACCCACATGTTGGTCACACCCTTATATAAACACACCCACTTTTTACCCACACCCTGTTCTATAACCACACCCACTATTTCCTGCTGCTTTAAAACACATTTTGTTGAAGCCCCTACCCCTTATACCAAGCAGGCCGGAGGAGTTTTGTCAGAGCTGTGTAAACATCAGGACTGGCTGGGCAGAATTAAAAATTCTTTGTCATGCATTTTACACTTTATCTTTCTCCACCCGGTCTCAGTTTTTATTGCAAGATGCCCCCGATTATACAGTACCCCCCCCCCCCCCAGTACATTCCTTGCCATGGATACAGATACACTATAACACATGCAGGGCAGAGCTGGGTGATCAAGTTGCCGTACTGTGCCCACACTTTTTCCCAGCCAGACAAGTACAAAGTCTCAGAAATTCCTCTGCTGTGTGCTGCGCCCATAAAATCCTCATTTCTGATTTTTGCCTAAAATGGAGATTTTACAGGCAAACCTGGAATATGGCCACCACGAGCTTTGCAGGGAGTCACCCTGGTGGTCTCTGGAAACTGCAGCGGAGTAGGGGTTAATATTCACAAATTCACCCCAAGGATTTCTGCTGTGGTAGCAAAGCCCCGCATGGCACCTCGGCGGAGATCCCCAGGAGTCCTGAACCAATCACAACCGAGGGAGTTCAGAGAAATATTTTAATTTGTTGGAATTTATCCAATGAAATGTTTATTAATATCATTTGCTGTTATGGGTGTCGTACATTGTTATCCTGGCCCCTCCTTAGGGTAACTTAAATGTTCAGGGGCCGGTTCAGACCCATAATATGAAATGGTGCCGTGTCTTGTCATTGATTTTATCTCAGCGGTTATTTGGCATTGTCTGCTTACTTAAAGGGGCACTCCACCTAAACCCTAGACTGTCCTTCCTCTCTGCTTGGTGGCTCGCTTGCTGCAAACATAACAAGGAGCTCCGCAGACACACAATGGTGGCCCACTCAGCTTCCCCCAAACTGTCCCTAAATGGCAGCAGATGACCAATAACAAATTCCTGGGAATAGACTTCCCATCATGCTCTTGGCTTTCCGGCCCTGGACAATACCCTCTCACAATGTCAATGACCCCTGGCAGCCGGCCCCTCCCATTGGCCGTGGCGAAGTTTTATCCTCGTGTAACCTTGGCACAAATGTTGTTGTCAAAATTCAGATTCTTCCCTTAGCTCAGATTTTCCTCCTCTTGGAACGCAAAGAAGAGAATATTATACCCCTCCATCCACACTGCACCCCCCCCCCCCCCAACTGCCCCCAGTTTTAGAAGAAAAGTATTTTTCCAGCGGATAATAAAGTTCAGGAATGGAAAAGTTCAATTAAAGTTTCTATACATCAGATGAAGTAGGGAGGAGTCACGTTGTGGCCCCAATCTTCATTTCCTGTCCTGAAGATAAAACAGGAAATAAGAGATAGTAGTAGGGAGTTGTCACCGGAACGGGTGTCCCCATTGAAATATTTCTCAGCCAATGACCTTAAATCACCTAGACTCATTGTTACGGAGTGAACAGATGTGTCGGCACAGTACATGAGTTTGGCTTGTTGCGTGCCAGAGCGGAGCCCAGCCAACGGCCGATAACCGTGTTTATTTTCTGCCAATTCCCTTCTGGAGAGACTCCCACCACTACTCCTCACTGCCAAACCAAATAAAGTCACCGCATGATGAAGGAGGAGATCATTAATTGTCCAATGGGACAACAATTCTTTCCAGTTACTATGAATCTATTTACACATTCAGAAGAATTAATCTCAGTATTATGGAGGTCCTGATTGGGGTGACACAGGGCCGAGCGCCAGAATTGTCACCCCGCTGTTCCCCATAGCAGCCATGCACTGCACTGATGATGGCCAATAAGCCTGGAACGGGTTGGAATAAATAGCTGGGTAGCATCAGGCTGTACCAGTTCCAGAGTTAATCATTGATCACCTTGGAATCATTTGCATGGCTCCGCCCTCTTTCCTAAAACACATCCCCTTATGTTTGTCTATCATGCCATACAATCCATTTAGTAATGCAATCCTTTAAAATATATTTTTTTTTCAGTGTCATCAAGGTATAATCGTTTACAACCACTACAACAGTACTTTAATGTCCTATAATCCCTCCCCTGCTTATAGGATCCGCCCACTGCACAGAGCTTGAGGTCAAAGCATAGACATTCCCTGCCATGGAAGACTATTATAAACTGTCCAAAGCCTTGTATGGATGGCGAGGATTCTCAATGGAAAGGTCTTTTGTGATGGTTTGCATTGACAGGTGAATGAATGAGTGCTGTATACCAAGTGCCGGTATGTTCCATGGAGAGGGAAGGGGGGGAGGGTGAGAGAGTGGCACCCCATTGTGCTCTTCTTCATAGGAAAGAACAGCGGCCGTTCCTGATTGGTTGTTCATCAATCAACCGATGAATGGCATTGGGGGGGCCACTCTACACAGAGCCCTGTTCTGTTCTATGGAGAGGGGAGGATGGAGGAGTAGCAAGTGGCACCCCACTGTGCTCTTCTCCATAGGAAAGAACAGCGGCCGTTCCTGATTGGTTGTTCATCAATCAACCGATGAATGGCATTGGGGGGCCACTGTACACAGAGCCCTGTTCTGTTCTATGGAGAGGGGAGGATGGAGGAGTAGCAAGTGGCACCCCACTGTGCTCTTCTCCATAGGAAAGAACAGCGGCTGTTCCTGATTAGTTGTTCCTCAATCAATGAAAGCATGGCATCAGGGAAACACAGTCCAAATATAGAAGCTGGAGACAGCCAGAAGCAACTCAGCAGATTCTTAGGATTTCCATAAAGGGGACGCTTTTAAACAATCTACGGTTTTGGAGGGCTGCAAATTTCCTGATCATGTGACCAATACCGATCAGATCGGATAAATTGGAAGCCGTTCTCCATTTATAAAAATCATCTCCCAACACAAGCAAATCTTTAGAAATGATCTTCTGCTTCTCTTACAACACATCCTTCAGTTTTTTCTTGCCAGCATCGATGGAAATTGTTTCCCAAGAGAACCAAATGTGAGAAAAGCCTCAGCCGCGACCTCTTTCTACACATCCTCCCCACTGAAATCTCATGGCAGTTGGTTGGGAAACTCAATTCAGTTTGGCCTTTTTGTGAAAATGACCATCGGAGTGATTTCTCGGCACGTTATCATATTTCTAATTACTGGAAGATTAATAACGTTCTTGGAATTGCACTTCCTTTCCATTTACAGCAATGAGGAGAAGGGTCAGATCACAGATTTCTAATCTGAATGAAAATATTTGTCAGGGTCCATTCACCCGTTCAGAGCGGTCTAGGAGCACGCGGGTTATCGCCGGTTGCCATTTTTCTATTTCTTTGTAGAGTTTTCATCTCGTTTCCTGTTCTGCCTATAGGACAGGAAGTAATGGTAAATCTCTCCATTAGAATACCAAACAAAAGTCTTAACCATTTCTCCTTATTAAAAACAAGATTTGTATTTTGTGGTCAACATAAATGATAAAAAGATTAAAACTATGTAAGTAAAATTTATGTAATAAATGGTAATTTTTGTATTTTTTGGCTTTGGTCTCCTCCTTATGCAACAATTTTTTCTTACAGAAGTCCATGGCTCAAGCACGGATATACACTTCTAGGTTTATACTGGCGGTGAGGTTGTGGTTTAGTTATGGGATCCTCATCGCTTCGAACTGCTTTCTCAGGTCTAACCCTTGTCAGCCCATTGGGGGCAGCAGTGAGCAGTTTAGTACCACCTGCTGCTGTATGATGGGCAAATGCTGGTTCTTTAGGAACTTGTGCTATGGCTATGGTACTGAGCAGCACGGTTATTCAGAGGTTAACATTCTGGCCTTTGCAGCACTAGGTTTCAGGTTCATGTCTCGGCCAGGGTGATATCTGCATGGAGTTTGCAGGTTCTCACTGTGTTTGCATTGGTTTCCTCTCACATTCTGGAAACATGCAGTTAGGTTAATCAAAATACCCTAAACTGTATTAATGACATATGACTATGGTGAGGTCATTAGATTGTGAGCTCCTTTGATGGACAGCTAGTGGCTACAGACTTTGTACAGTGCTGTGTAATATGTTGGTGCTATATGAATACCGGATTATAATGGTTTAAGGAGCTGGGTGCCAGGTGCTGCACGGATCCGCCCGCTCCTTGGGAATGAACATTGCTTTCTTGAAGGGCTCCTCCATTATTAGATATCTCCGCCCAATGTGGCTTTAGCTACCCTGTACTGCTCTGGGAATCACTTTTCCAAAGCAGTATGGCATTGCCACGATAATTGTCATTATTTACATTCCCACGTGGCGATGCACGCCCAGGGACAATTATTTACATTCTCACGTGGCAATGCACGCCCATCGCCACGTCACATGCAGGAAGTACTACTTATAAGGCAGGCGTAAAGCCCTCCCAAATGAATGCTAATAGAGCCGATCAGCTCCTGGAACACACATGAACAAACCAAACCCAGCTAAACAGTAGGGACCCAATTATGGACCATTCCTTATCAAACTATTTTGCTGATGGCCAAAAATATGTTAACCTAGTTCTTCATTATTTTCTTAGTATTCCCACATGGGATGTATGAATGCAAAGGCACTACTACCTTCTATAGGTTTGCCAAACACAAATATCTTAAGAACTTGTGCTCAATCAAAAATAAAAATCAATCAATAATATACAAAAGTATATTTCTGATATAGAACTGGATATGTTTTCATTTTAGGCATAATATTGCGGAGACAGCTCAGTCACCTGTAGGTCCTCCATTGAGATTGAATATTTGATATTCAATTGGGGATAGAAATCAACCAAAAATCTTCATGGCTAATAAAATATATATTTATTTTAGATTGGAGTATATCTTGACCAACATTATCACAAGACCCTTCCCCACGATCCTCTTTCCATACCTTGGAGGAAATATTATTAGCTGAAATTGGTAACTGTTTCTTTTAAAAACAAAAAGCTGGTAAGACTCGATCCCTTGCCAATTGTAAAGTTGCTAATTAATTATTAAATATTAGGCATAGGTGTGTAATTATGACTGATATTACATTTCCAAGAATTCTTTCCTTGCCAACTAATCTATACCAAGCAATACTCTTCAATAAACCTACAAGTAAGTGCACTTTTTGTAATAATCTTTATTTCCTTAGTATAATATTATCCCTTTAGAAACATTATTCATGACATGTATATATTCAAAATTCTATTTACTCCTTACTGATTTAAGTTATAAGACCTTTTCAACTTGAGTCTTCAAAGCTTATATATGTAGAATGGTAATGGGTTCCAAAAATAATTCTGCTTTACATTTGTGTACAATTGTAATTTAGGTCAATGTTCTGGTTATATATATGCATATATTTTCATACATACGTATATTTAATCTACCAGTTCTCCTTTCTCATGCTCCCCTAAGGAAGTCCGTAAGGCGAAGCGCGTCGGGTATTAAGGGACTTAAGGACCTCACCCAATAGGGTATAGATCATAGATCCGGTCTGTCCATAGGACCTACCAGGATCCGTTCTTCTCTCTTCTCCTACTACAATAGCATTATCTGTCTAGATTCATAAGGAATTGGAAACAAAAACTCTTTGCATGCTCCCAATAAGCTTCAAGTATTTTCACAGTCTTATATATATTATTTATTAAAAAAATTAATTGTTTTAAGTATAACATATATTAAATACAAGCAGCAAAAAGACCCCTCTTTCTTGATGCTTCTTATTATATCTGTTTTCATAAAAATGTAGGGGTTAGCTGCAATATTATTACTAGAACCTATTCATAGCATTCACTACACCTTTCCCATAAATCCATACATTACACATGATTCACATGTCAAAAATACAAAGTACGTGGAGTCTCTTCCAGTGTAATAAATAGTAGTATATAGTATATATAGTAGTATATAGTAGTATATAGTATATATAAAGTATATAAACTCCCCTGTTCCCTGTGTTCAAGGGACAGGGCCATTAAATAGGATGCAGGGGTGCTTGTTTGCCCCCAAACTGGGTATTACAGGAACGATTTACAACTCAATGCAGTGTTTCTCAACCACAGTTCTGTGAAATCCTAAGGTTTCTCCAGAGGTTGCTTAAGGTTTTTTTGAGCAATTGGTGCCTCTTATGTCAGTTTAGGTGACACCAATGATTTTTTTTGGCTGTGGAGGTGGTTTTACCCCTGACTAGCAATGTAAAAAGCATTCTTCCAACTAACCACAATTAAATGTTCGCAAACAATACTTCATTGTGAAATACCACAATAAAATAATTATAATTACTTTAAAGTCAACCTGTGCTTTGTTTATACAGCAAGAGATTGGTTTACTTTAATGCCCACCCTCGCAGTCCTCGCCCCACCCCTGCATTGAAAATGCTGGATGGAGAGTGGATGGAGAGTGAGTCACATGCTCCTCCATTTATGGAAGTGTTCAGTTTATTCACCAGGTGAACAAACAGGCAAGATTGGACAGGTGAATGTGCGCTGCTGGTGTGGCCATGGGAACCTGATGGTTTACCCCGCGTGGACAAATCTGAAATTATTTTTGTAATAAGGCGGAGGTATTGCTGGGACTACAAGTGTCGGGTGATTATCAGGTGTGTGATTACTGATGGGTTGAAATCTAAAGCAGACCCCCATATCTGACCACAGGTGTAGAAAATATCCCAAATTATATATCCTAAAATGGCCTTCACTGGATATCACTCTCATCATCATCCTTTACTCCTAAGGAAGCCTTGAAATAATTTACAGGTTTTCGGGAACCCTTTTTCAAACCATAGAGCAGGGGTGTCAAACTAAAATACACAGAGGGCCAAATTTTAAAACTTAGACAAAGTCGCGGGACAACCTTGAAATTTATTGAAAAAATTGAGGAAATTTTTCCTTCTCATTAGATATAAAACCTTTTCATATGGAAACAAAGAGGTTTTGCTTCACATTCAATCTGGAACAAGCTTATAATAGAGAAAGAGGCAAAAAAATGTTTTTTTTATATTTATTTAATTAAAAATCTTATGCCTCTTTCTCTATTTGTAGCCTTCCAAGTTAAATTTCAATGGTAACCTTTTTGCACAGGCTAACAATAAAAATAACAATATTCTTTTATGAAAATCCAACCATTCCAGTCCATGCCTAGGAGTAGCAAGGAAAAGTACAGCTGAGGGGGAGCGCTGGAAATGCAAGACGCGGCCAATGCGGAGCTAAATCTTATGAATGGCCCGCCTCTGAATCTCCCTCTTCATTGAAATAACGCCGCTACTGAAATTCCCGGCATTATTTGCGTCAATAAAACAGTCCAATGCAGGAGCCCGCTGGTCCATAGACACGGGTGATGCCGGGAATTGTAGCAGCAGCACTTTTTCAATGCAGAAGCGGGCCAAAAAAAAAAAAAAAGGACGTTGGGGGCCAAATTTGGCCCCGGGCCAGAGTTTGACACCCCTGCCATAGAGGGCCATTGGAAAAAATACATTTTACAGTGGGGTCAGTGGCAAGAACGTCACCTTCACAGTGGTGGTCAGAATGCCCCCCTTACAGTGATGCAGGGGTGTAGTGGGGTGGGCATGGCCCTCACTTTTCTTAGTTTCCAAAGAATTCATTGTGGTCTGCAGCTCTGGCCCCTCAGCCTCCCCCCCCCCCGCGGGGTCAGAAGAAGGAGAGTCGCAGACCACGTCCCCGTATGGAATTGCAGGCTCAGGGCGTGTCTCTGAACACAACCCGCACACACTCCCATCACAGGCTCAGACCTTCGATGGGTTGAGAGTGGTCGGGTTCTGTTATCATGATGTCACTCTAGGGGAAATTTCTGACACATAGGCAGAGGTTTACATAGATAGTACCGTGCCCCCTCTTTTTCTTTTACGACTACACCCCTGCAGTGAGGGTCAGAATGCCCCCCTTACAGTTGTGGTCGGAGTACCCTCTTACAGTAGTGGTCAGAATGCCCCCTCCCCTTACAGTAGTGGTCAGAATGCCCTCCTTAAAGTTATGGTGGGAATACCCCTTATATTAGTGTCAAAATGTTTCCCTTATGGTGGTGTCGGCATGCCCCCTTTACAGTGGTGGTCAGAATACCCCCCTTAAAGTTGTCATCAGATTTCCCCCCTTACAGTGGTGGTCAGAACGCCCCCATTACAAATTTAAAAAGAGCTAAAAACAGCATTGGTATCATAAGAAATATGGATGCAGAATTCTATGGAAACATTCCTGTTATGGTGATCAGTTTATTGTTATAATTATTCTCTTTTTTTCTCACTTTATTTTTGTGTTGTAATTATCGGTAACTCTGAATTTTGTGGTCGGTTCATTATTAATGGAAGAATTTTGACGCCCTTGTTGTGTAATGAAGTCATTGAAGTCATTTCTGTGGTCAGTTGGGGGCATCAAAAAAAAGTCATTGTGGTTTATAGGAGGGCAGGCACGGCCGTTGTTTTGCTGAATGGATTGCAAGAGAACTACTTTCTGCAAAAATAAACTCTTATTTCTTCTTCTTTACTTTTACCAAAAATATAGGGTCCATTAACAAAAAACAAATTCCCCCAAAAGTTCTCAAATGGTCCAAATCTATTTATATTTATTCTTTACTATTTCATTTTTTCCTGTATGTTATTGTATGTATAATAATGTGTTTAGGGTGATTGACAGGGGCGTGGCTTACAGAGCAGCATGGACCAATAGGAGGCATTTTAAGTGCCACAGATTTTTTTCGGATTCTGATATTGTGGCTGTTTTATTTCAGTGTTATTATAAATTAATATTATTATTATTAATAATATTAATAATAATAATAATATGGTGAATAATTTAAATTTAGTCCCTGACCGAAAGACATTTAATTTAATCTGTGTTCTTTTCAACATAAATCATTTTTTACTTAACCTTTGTTGTTTTAATCTTTTGCTACATCTCAGTGCTGCTCATTTTCTGTTGTCTCTTTGCAACCATCACATGTCTATATATTACACCAGCAATGGCTGAATGGTGTTTCCCAGGGCAGGTTTGCTGGTGACACCAGTGCACCATTCCTGAGTCCTGGAACAGCCATTTCATTTGTACAACTGGAAAACAAGGACAGAGCGTTGTCACCTTAACAGAAAATGTCTTAACAGGGACTTGCATGACAGGATCACCCACTATAAATTTAAAAATATTTAATATAAACTTTTGACTATTGCCATTAACATGCAAACATTTATAGAAGAGTTCAGTAAATCACATAAAAACTTTAGAATATTAGCTTGAAAGTTTAGGTTAAAAGTTATGTATGATAAAAACATCAGAACCAAACACAAGCTGTGGAATGTTACTTTTAATAAATATACAGAAACTATCAGACCCACAGTGGTTAAATTACAAAACTAATACCATGCAAGCAAAGCAATAGGAATAAAGGGAGATTGCTCAGGTTTTTCCGCAGCGACATCTAGTGGTTATTTTTGATATTACACATAGTGTCAATTTTTTTTCTTCTTATGTATCCCTTGGTTAAAACTATTTCATTAATAATTAAAAAAATGGTTTTATTTAAATTAAAAAATATATACAAAAAAACACCAAAAACATTGGATTCCCAATGATGATCATGGCTGATGACACTTAAATAATAAATAATACTGTACCCAAATTTATGAACTGGGAAAAGTATCAGAAAAGAGATTATCTCTCAAAACTATACCTTATTTAGCAGAGGTGACCAAGGTAAAACAATTTTTCTAATTTTTAATCTTGTTCTATTGGCTAATTTCATTTTTAATATGGGAAACATTCATTTGTGATTCACCGGTGATGCACCAAAATTCGGGAATGGTGAATTTTTGGCCCTACGCTAAAACTACACTCAAAGTGAGTTCATCTCTCCCCCCTCCATATTCTGATCCCTCTGCCTCCCATCTCTCATGCAGCCTCCCATCCTGCAGAATTCAAATGTGAAAATATTGCAATAAGGGGGGTCAACCAACTCTTCATTCCATACTCAAATCCTCCAAATCACTTTTACATATATACATATATATATATATATATATATATATATATATAATTATATATACCGAGATGTCATTCAGTAGGATTTAGATCTCCTATACCAGACCTGTCAGTGCCTATAAACTCATTGCAGCACTCCATGCATATTCCCTATCACATTGCCAATATGTTTGCTTTTCCCTTTTATCCCTTTTATTGGTCCTTCCATGGCAGTTTAAGATCCTTGCAATGCATTATTGTTAACATGATGATCAACTCACTTTGAACCCATGGTAGCCCCTTAGTATGCAGATCACCCATATTACATTACAATTTTTATTACTGTGTGTGTCCTTTCTAAAAAGATTCACCTTTCTGCTGAACCTGGTGAAAGTGAGGACAAATCTAAAAATGTGTACTGGCAACATAACAGGAGGAGGGAGAAAATCTTTAAATGGGGACATCTGTTCTGGTGATAAATGCTTGGGAAAGGAAGCAGCAGTACAAAGTGTAAATAAACCGTAATACACTAAAGGGAGCATGCTGATAGGACGAGGCAAGATTACTTTATCAGTTTGCTTCTTATTTACTAGCCAATCACACTATTGGGGAGGGACAAAACCTGCAAATGTTACTTAACTGAATCTGAGAAAATTCAGGTCTCCTGGGCTGTACTGTCTGATGGGGCTGTGTAAATCTCAGGGCTGGATGAACAGAAATACAAATCTATTGGCAGGCATTACAAAAAGATAAATTAAATAAAAACACTTTTTTTGTTAAGAAACTTTATTTAGGCTATCAGAATCATTTCACATGAGAAGTCAATACACAGTCTATGCACATCACATTATATTATATGGCGGATAGGATCCTCGCTGTCTGTACAGTTGTGATGGGCAATTTACTATTCTAAGTCTGAATTCTGCATTGTTCAATAATTGTTCACCTAAAACAACCAATTATGTTCTAAAGAATCAGAAAGAAAATGAAGCTGAACATGATGGACGTTTGAAGCAATATAGGTTCAGGTGAAAGAAGCAATACAAATCCACATTCCCCCAGAACAGGAATGATAGACTGAAGCGGACCATATGCGTTACAATCCAATTGGACAATCACATACAGGTCTTGATTGGATATCATTAGAACACCCTAGCCCTGACACTGGATAGTCATTGGAAAGAATGCACAATCAAATTGGGCTCTATTTATAAATAATTCCCCCCAGCCCAATTCTCTGAAATCTGCTGGTTGTGAATTCTATGGTTTCATTTTTCTACAGGTCTCCTATTAAAACTATCACTCGTTCTGCCACCTAGTGGCTAATCAGCAAATGTCCACAGCTATCACAATAGGAAGGAAACAAATTTTTTTGAGCGAACTGAAGAGGGAATAATTTACAAAATAGACCCCTTGTGACAGACCCTGACAGCTTGACCAACATGTAGTGAGATATTTATAAAACAAACATGATATTCATTAAATAATCTGGAAAGCTATTTTTAAATCTGATTGGTGGATTCTTTAACAAAATATTTACATTTTGCATATTTCTTAGGATTTGCGCTAATCACAGTGAATGAATGATGGGTGAATGTTATATATACCTGTCGGCTGTGTTCAGCCAATGCAGATAAATGCAGGTCAGTGCCTCCCCTGCTGGTGGGGTTGAAGTGGAGCACCCAGGATTCTTTATCCACAAGGATGCCAACGACCCCTCTGAGCATAGCCTCAGTCTCCATCTCCTGCATCTCTTACTATGTATATATTATATGAAAGCGCTGTATCCAGTTCTGTTTCTTTGTATTGTGAGAAGAGAATAAAACCTTTCAAACCAAACAGGAAATAATATATTAATTTGTATCCAACTAATCTGATATCACCTATAGAACTTTTAAATATGAAAGGGAAGCAAATAAATAAATCAAATTAGGAAAGTCTGGAAATAGGTTTTAAAGAGAACTGGACAGCATGGATGTTAAATGCCAGAGCCGAGGATTGCTTAAGGCTGTGCTAGTTCTCGTATAGTAAAGGCTGTGCTAGTCCCGGTATACTAAAAACTGTGCTAGTTCTAGGATATTATAAACTGTGCTAATTCCAGGATATTATAAGCACTAGCACTGCTTCCCCAGCAGCCTCCACCCTCCGATGGGCCCTCAGCTATAAGGAGTGGATTTAAAGGCTAAACACTAAATGGTGTACTGGTTCCAGCATGTGCTAGTCCTGGAATAATAAAGGCTGTGCTAGTCCTGGAATAATAAAGGCTGTGCTAGTCCTGGAATACTAACGGCTGTGCTAGTCCTGGAATACTAAAAGCTGTGCTATCCCTGGAATACTAAAGGCTGTGCTAGTCCTGGATTAATAGAGGCTGTGCTAGTCCTGGAAAACTAAAGGCTGTGCTAGTCCTGGATTAATAAAGGCTGTGCTAGTCCTAAAATACTAAAGGCTGTGCTAGTCCTGGAATTCTAAAGGCTGTGCTAGTCCTAAAATACTAAAAGCTGTGCTAGTCCTAAAGGCTGTGCTGGTCCTAGATTTCCAAAGAATCTTCTACTTCATTCCAGAGGCTGGGGTACTATAGGCTATGCTCTAGCTGAAATACTAAAAGCTGTGCTAGTCCTAGTATACTAAAGAATGTTCTACTTTATTTTAAAGGCTACATTAGCACAGTAACTAGCACTGATTCAGCAGGAGCCATTGCCCTCAGAGGGGCCCATCTACTTTGCTGACCAGTTCCCTTTAACATCTCCTTGCTCTTTTGACTGACACCAAGCTACCTTTTTAACCCCTCATTGGTCGTTTCTTCCTGCCCAGTGCATTCATTTAGTGTTTACAGGAAGGTCCGGTGCCAACAAGGGGTTAAAACGGTCAGCACCCATTGTATAGACATGCCATATAGTGCAATTGGCTCTCACAGTGCCCCCTCCTGTATGGAGATCAGATCTGCACATCGCCAGGATAATTCAGTGCCTGTGGAGCCCTCCTTAGCTAAGCAGTCAATACAAAGAATTGGTGCTAAAATTATTTCCTGGAGAATTTAACCCTTCTAACTTCCTAACTGATGGGGGGAGGGGGCTAACTAGAAATGGGTAAAATAATGGGACTGTGCTAGAAGAATAGGGACAGAAAATGTGGGTGGGGGGCAGTACAGGAGGATTTTAGATTTTTTTCCAAATTTAAAGCTGATTTTATGTTCACATGTTTAAAAAACAAACACGTTATGAAAGATTTCTGTACAGTCCAGAGGTCCTCCAGTCCCTGGATCTCTATACAAAGTTCGGTTGTTGAGTTTTACGCCCCCATCTCCTCCTGGGTCCACACTAATTTAGGACATTGTCAGGCGTCGATACCCGAAATCTTTACCACATGGCTCTTTTCCGTGGTCTCCTTCCTGTAAAGATAAAAAATGATGTAAATCCCAACAATGAAAGTCTCTGCTTGGCTGCCTGATGGTCAGGTAAATATATCTTTAGGAACTACAGAAACTTCTCAAAGGTTTGAGAATTACAGAAAACTACAGAATGCGGTGGGGGTGCTCAGCAATGTTGTCAGATGCTGCTTCTTCACAGTGAGTGGGAAAAGGTTTTTGGCAACATTTTACTATTTTTGGAAAAGGCACTGGGCTGGAAAAGACTCCTGGGGGATACAGAACCCCTTTTTATTGGTTCAGGACCCTTCAGGTCCCATTTGTCTAAATTTTTATCCAAGCAGCTCAGTAAGCAAAAATTGGTGTTTCTGGTTCTAAAACTGGTTTTGGCAAAACTAGTTTAAACAACATTGCTTAAACTCGTCATTAGTAGTACAGTTATGGCGTGCCAACTTGGGCAAACCATGCAAAGCAGAAAAGTTTTATAGGGGCCATAATAATAAAAAGGGTGAATGTACCTGTGCATATACATATATTGCAGACAGCATCACCTAGTGAACAAATTGGGAATGACACCTAATACTAAACCAATGTATATGTATTTATTATCACACAGTATTTATATGGCACCATAATTTTATGCAGCGGTGTACATAGTCGTGTCACTAACTGTTCCTCAAAGGAGCTCACAATCTAATGTCTCTATCATAGTCATATGTCATTAAGTCTAGGGTCAATTGTTAGGGAGAAGCCAATTAACCTCACTGCATGTTTTTGGGATGTGGGAGGAAACCGAAGTACCCTGGAGGAAACCCACACAGACACGGGGAGAACCTGCAAACTCCATGTTCTTTGTCCTGGCTGGGGATCGAACCTGGAACCTAGCACTGCAAAGGCTGGAGTGCTAACCCCTGAGCCACCGTGCTGCCCTATGTATGTTGACCAATGTCTAATTAATACCATTCATGCACATTAAAGTACATTCACCCACTTGGTTCATTTAGCACATTGCACTTTCTCATAGAACAACCACTGATCGGATCACTATGCAATTTTGTATATATAGTACCACTATAGTACCACTTTATAGACTTTTACTGGATGAAAAGGTTTTTTATGTTGTGGGGATGTTATCTTTTTAGAGTGGGAGATGAAATCTCACTGTCCTCAGATCGGACATCTAGAATGCAATAGACGGAGACGATAGAAGGGCACTCACTTGATGTCATCTTCCAGCTTGACCCTTGGTTCCGGTCTGCCCAGCACCTTGGTGGCCATGTACATGAGGAAGCCACTACGTCTCGTTCTATAGCAGGTCAGGTCTACGGCCAACAGAATCAGCAAAACAATAAGTATAATGATCCCAGCGAGGACTGCAGCTCCGATGCCATGCGGAGGTTCTAAAAAGACACAAAAAGATAGATTTGTTACCATTATTGATAATATATCAGGGTGAATCATATTATAGGGCATCTATTGATTATGATGAAATTTTACGACAATATATAAATTCCCCCTTAGGCATTTGGCTGCTTTCTATGGGGAATGCCTATTGGACGTACCGATAACCTGCAGGAACAGCGTTGTGTTGTCTTCTCCCAAGCTGTTGCTGGCGTAGCAAGTATATTCACCTTCATCAGCCTTGGCCAGGTCAGTGATGGAAAGCTGAAGACCATCGGAGCTTAGAATGTATTTCTGTCCATCATGGCTGACCACCTTGTCACCTCTGCAGACAGAAATATTATTACCTTTATGTCCTTGTTTTGTACAACCCTGCAGTATATGTCAGAGCTATATAAATGTATAATAATAGTGTGTGACGTTGGGGGGACATTAGAGTGCAGCTCCTCTGTACAGAGACTGATAGGACTGGCTCAGTGATCTCTGTACAGCACTTGGGGGGACATTAGAGTGTCAGCTCCTCTGTACAGAGACTGATGGGACTGGCTCAGTGTTCTCTGTACAGCATTGCGGTATATGTTAGAGCTATATAAATGTATAATAATAGTGTGTGACTGTGGGGGGACATTAGAGTGTCAGCTCCTCTGTACAGACACTAATGGGACTGGCTCAGTGTTCTCTGTACAGCACTGCAGTATATGTCAGAGCTATATAAATGTATATTAATAGATTGTGACTGTGGAGGACATTAGAGTGTCAGCTCCTCTGTACAGAGACTGATAGCACTGGCTGAGTGTCTTCTGTACAGCACTGTGGTATGTGTGAGAGCTATATAAAAGATTATTGTTGCCCTGTTAAGGAGGTTAAATGCCTATGTTAGCTCCCCCCCCCCCATATTAAGGATCATGGAGGGGTATTTACTTTTTCCAGGTGATCTGAGGTTGGGGGTGTCCAATCACAAAGCAGGTGAAGGAGGCGTTGGATTTGGAAGTGATGTTAGGGGAGGATTCCTGGAAGCTGGCGATCGGAGCGGCTGAGGAATAGAAGATTTTTGCGGTTAGAATCACATGGAGCGGATTGGGATGTCATTTTTTAGGGCTGAGGTAAAGCGAGGATTTACCGTTAACGATCACAGTGACATTTTTGTATGCGATCTCTATGCGATCGCGATCATGGATGTAAGCTTGGCAGTAATAAATGCCGGCATCTGACAGCTGGATCTTCTCTATGGTTAGGGTTCCATCCCGGGTGGCGGAAACACGACCTAACCAAAAGCAATAAAAATTTGTATTACTGAAATCTGCATAATTTTCGCTTTTCAGTTTCATCAGGTTGCGGGAATATCAGATTCACCTGGAGCGATTGGGATGGCCATTTCATTGCGGAACCAGGTGATCTGAGGAGGGGGGATGCCTTCGGCAGCACACGGAATCTGAACAACTGAGTTGGAGTCGAATACTTTTTCAACATCCAAATCATGCACAAAACTTGGTTTCTCTGTAGAAAAAGGAAGTGAAATAAGAGAAATCAAATGACATACTTCAAATATTCTACAGCATTTCACAGTCACCCACACTGGGATATATACAAAAAATCAGCCCCAAAAAATAAAAATGAAAACAAAAATTGACATGTTAGGACGTCTCATCCCAGTGAAGATCCTCGTAGGCTGGCCCATTGAGCAGGGAGACGCCCCCTTTCTCTATCAATGGTATTGATTGACAGTAGTGGGCGGGACTTACGAATAATTCTGAGTTTGATCTCCGAACTTATGATTTCTCCAGATTCAGACTCAGCTTGACATTTAATAACGCGGTCAGGCTCAACTTTCGATGCGGTCACGTGCAGAGTCTGAGTGGTCTCATCCAGGGAGTCTTGCTTGTATCGGCCCTCCTCATCCTCAATCTCTTCACCATCCTCAGTCAACCACTTTATCGTTGCCTCTACCGTTGCTGTTGGAAGAAACAAAACATTACTGAAATCTGAACAAATTGCCTAAAACTATCTGTGGATAAAGGGAGAATGAAGATCTGCTATTCATTTTTAAGCAAGCAGAACACACCTGTGTGTGTTTTCCTATTGGTATTAAAGTCTGTGCTGGTTTCACAATAATGTCTCATTAAAGTAAATCATGAATGGAATCATGGGACATGGATTTTCCCTATAGGCGGAAACCTGACATTGTAGATGATTCACAAGCCTTTCCTCTCGTGTGTTGGGCAGAGAACCCTGTGATCGCCCCTCCCAATCACACACTGCATACATTTCCACTTCAAACAAGGACAAATTATATATTCCCTACATATATTTGTGTGCTTGTTGCCACAAAACAGTGTCATATGTCTCTAGATCCTCAGGGGTGGGGAAAGGGGGAAAGGGGTTGTACTAAAGATGATTATTTTTCTTACATTTACATATGAAGCTCTGCTGTTTGCCCAGATAGATCTCTCCTTTCGATGGGATGATTTCCAGTTTGGGTTTGGCACAGAAGCCTGTAGGACACAAAAGATAAATAGCAGAATAAATATCCAAGTCAACTGCATAGGATCACCCACCTTCTCCACGGCTGCAACTAAAAGAATAGAAGGGAGTGCAAGGAAGTGAAGTGGAAGGAAATGCAAAGCAATTGGGACTGCCCCCCTTCATATTCACCCAGAGACCTATTTTATTTAAAACCTTCACAATAAGCATTTAATATTGCTCAGATTGTATAGCCTTGGACCGGCCAGCTGGCAATTTTGGCGATTGAGTTACAAAGCACAAATATTAATAGGTCACTCCTTACTGTTACTATTTTTTATTCTCGTAAAATAAAAACAAAAGATAAAAAAATAATACTGCCAAGCTCTTTCTTTGGTCTGTGAATGCTTCAAATCAATGATGATCAGAGAGCCCGATTTATTTTTCAGGGTCTTCAATTATCCCAACAATGCAAACTAAATCCCCTCACAAAATTTACATGCTAGAAATGATTTTTTACAAAAAGATTTTCACAATAAAACATAAAAATCTACCTTTTTGGAAAGGGACATTCACTGTCAGTGAATCTTACTGATGCAAATGTTTAAAATTACAGTGATTGATTCACCTGCAGTGTGCAGTTTTGTAGATTTCCCCCTTTTAAGAGTCATTTGTAATTCAATTCTTTCACTTTTAATTAATTCAATTTAATACAATATTCAATTTATTACAATTCTTTCACTTCACCAACATTCACACATCACAAAGTGCAATTAACTATTTAATAATTATAAATGTTTCAATTATAAAATGTGTGAATCACCTGTTACTCCTGAGTCATACACTTCTCTTTTTGAATCAAATGTAAAAAGTATGTAAATTTGGGTAAAAATTCTTGGGTGAAAATTTTTATAAATCTAAAATTCATTTTTTATTTTTTAAACAAAATTTTGAAAATAATAGATGGTATTTTTCCTTTCTTTGTTTGGACCAGGATCATTTTTATGATATAGCTTTAACAATCACAAGCTCCAAGAACTCCTCAGATTCACCCTTCACATTTACTGCGATTTAATTGGCTAGAAAGTTCCCCGAATTTGTTCTAAATATTGGATGAAAAAAAATTCTCTTTTGATCTCTTGCACACAAACAGTCAAATCTCCAGTCTGATCTCTGCAATCATTTGAAGTCGCTGCGGAGGAAAAGTTCACAGCTGCTCAGAAGAAGGTGAATAAGCGGAGGAAATGCTCTGGGAAATCTTTCCTTCTGTACAACTTGGATGAGGGCCAATGAGAAGCCTCGGTCTCTGTATTGTGCAGCTCTCTGTATGAGCGCTGTCATTGTCAGTCCATGTGGGCTCTGTTGATGTTCTCAATCATTGGGGCTGATTTACCAGCAGAGCTGTGCTTGCTACAATCAACCAATCACTAGCCAGACAAATTCAATTTTTTTGTATAAATTGCACGTGATTGGGTATTTATAGCATTTTGTTCCTTTTATTCCAATCAATTGATTCCTTGCTGTAAGGTGTTTTGTATGTAAAGCCACATCCCAATTTTCATTATTAACAAACAAAACGTACATTTACATTGTTAGGTATTTTAAAGTGGCAAAAAACATTACAAATTTGTTTCATATTTTTTTTAACAACACATGAATAAAATTTAATTAGCATTTTATACATGATCAATTACACAAATTTACATCATATTCCATCCTCTGTAATGTGGTTTACCATAGGAACCCAAGATATCTCACAAGCTTATCCCCTGAGTCCTATAGAACCCTAATCCCACCGCGTTTCACAGAAACAAGTTTGCTTCTTCAGGGGTATAAAAGGTGAATTGACAAAGAAAATAAGAATAAATCTTTGAATATTGAGCAACCACATTATAAAGGAGTGAACATGAAGTAATTTTGTGCATTTGATCATCCATAAAATGTTTTATGAAATTTTATCTATGTGTTGTTAAATAAAAATATGAAACAAATTAAAAAAAATATTTTGTAATGTTTTATGCCACTTCAAAATCCCTAACATAGTATTTATAGCAAATGAAAATTCTCTGCTTTTAGTAAATTGATGCCATTGGCTGAAAATCATTCTCATAAAAAAAACCTCAGACCCATAGGAGAATGTAACAATATTATGATTGTAGGAAATATTGAATGATGGAGAGTTATATCTTTGGCTGGGACTGTTTTAATGAAACCCTGAGTTCCTGGGTATGTACCCCTGATGTGCCCATTATAAAGGGTGCTGGGTCTATTCACCTGCTGTGTGCATTATGTGAGGTTCCCGGCACCCCTGTCCAGGGTTCCTGGGTCTGTACCCCTCATGTGCCCATTATGAAGGGTGCAGGGTTCCTGGGTCTGTACCCCTCATGTGCCCATTATGAAGGGTGC
>NC_092868.1:3560808-3569191 GCF_032062135.1 Pyxicephalus adspersus
GGGTTCCTGGGTCTGTACCCCTCATGTGCCCATTATGAAGGGTGCAGGGTTCCTGGGTCTGTACCCCTCATGTGCCTATTATGAAGGGTGTAGGGTACCTGGGTCTGTACCCCTCATGTGCCCATTATGAAGGGTGCAGGGTTCCTGGGTCTGTTCACCTGCTGTGCCCATAAAAGGAGATCCAATCATCCCCAAGCTCTTAGGAATGGTCACCTGTTGTGCCAAGTATGAAGAGCTCCCATAACTTGGGATTCCCATAACTCTCAGGTGAACAAAGTCAGGAATTATAGAAAGGAAATTGCATGTTTAGAATATCTAAGAATGAATACCAGTCTCTACCTACAACTCAAATATCTCAAACAACTCAATATTGGGGTTAAGTTTCTCATATAAGTTGAAAAATATCCAAAAACATTAGGAGAAAAATGAAAAGAACTGATGATTGAAAAATTAAAAATGATTATTTTACATATTCTGATATTTGAAATTGTACACCCAACAGGCATCATGTTTATCTGTGCATCTGTGTTAGAATGCATCAGTTTTTTCTTACACAATGTTCTGATTTCTGTGCTGCAACTCAAAGCAATTAAATAAAAAAGCAGCAACCAAGCAGAACAAACAAATACTAAATCCATATCAACCTATCCCATTAATTCTATAAAACCCCCAGGAACCAATCACACGCCGGCTATACTTCACCTGACATTTTTACTTTTTATAAGGTGGCTGAGATATTAGAAATTTTGCTACGTAATTCTATCAATCAGTCTGACAATACAATCTATAGGAGGTGCATTAAAATAAAAAAAAAAGTTGCATGCAAAAGAAGTGAAGGAAAATTCATTAAAAAAATTCAATTAAAATATAAAAAAAATAGGATTAAAGAAAATAAAACGGCAATTTCTGATTGGTCAGAGCTCACCTGAGCTTGCTAGGAAGAGCAGTAAGATGATGGAGCACCTTGGTGGAAACATGATGAATGTCATCCAGATCTGCTGCTGGTGAATGTGTTGCATGGGGTCACCCCTATAGAATTTATACCCCGCTGTCAAGGGTTCTGCCCTCTGCCCCCCCCCATTGCCCACCAGCCCCCTCCTCACCCCAGATCACGTCCATCGCCTTGCTCACCTCACTGCCATGTCATCTGTGAGTCTGTGAGGCGCCAGAGATGAGGACTGAGGACTCCTGAGACCATAGGGGAGAGGAAAGAATGGGGGGAGGGAAGATGAGATGTCTGTCCTGGTGAGGAAGGAAAGGGTGCTTACAGATGACTCCAAATGAATGCAGAGATTCCAAGCAATGTAAAGACTCAACGCTGAATTCCACTCAGTCTGCGCTAGAGTACTCCTAACAGTTCCATGCAACACTGCATTAATAAGTGTCATCAAAAAGATACCCAAAGGGAACTAAACCCTAACATTAAATAATTGCAGATGCAATAAAATACCTTTACCTGCCTGATCACAATTTTTTCATTTTATTCACTGGTCATGGGTGCCGCCGTCTTCACCTAGATTCCCAATTCTCTCTTATTCTGAATGGCCAGGCTAGGATGATGTAACCCCCATGCATGCACGCAGGAATTCTTTTATTCCTTACACCCCCAGCACGCAGAATAAACTTTTTTTTAATAACGTTATTTTAATTTTTTTAATCTAAACTTTTTTATCACTTTTTTTAATGACAGCGCACAGTAACATACAGTGACAGCCGAGTGTAGAGATTGGAGCTTTTTATAGATTCACTTTGATCCAAATTGTTGTTTGGACCCAAATTGTCACGTTGCATTGAAGGTTATAGGTGGCCATTTGTAAGTTAATTGCAAATCCCCTGAGTACAATATTGTCCCCAAAATTGCTTGCGAGGTCCAAGGTACCTGTGGGAACATGTCCCAAATGATTAAAAAAAACTGTATTTTTGATTAAAACTATCTTTGGGTTTTGACATGATGAGAGAAAATAACATCTCATTTGTTCACAAAAGCACACCATGACACATTTTTTTTACATTAAATTTTTACACTTTCTTTCACAAGCTGAAAAGTTTGTTTGAAAACATGGGGGCACTTTGTTCCTTTGTCCAGGTCATTGTACATCCAGTATTCCCTGTACATTCCCTGCTCCGTACACATAGATCAATTTATAACCTCATACTCCTAAAAAAGACTTTATTGCTTTCCTTATTGATTTTCATGTATTTTTATTTTATTTGATGCTTACTTCCTCTTCCAGCGATCACACAGGAAGTGAGGAGAATCTCCCTGCTGGGTGAACAGACAGCAAATCAAAACTTTATCGAAGTTATACTTTAGGCTTTATTTTTTTGCTTACTTTTTTATTGATGGTATTTATTTTTTATGTATAATTTGTATTTTATCAATGTTTACTTCCTCTTTTACTGACCACAAAAAAAAACAAAAAACAAAGTAAAGGCAATTTCCATTTTAGTATTAGGGAAACAGATGGAAGATTTTTCACTGTTTTGGTAGGAACTGCAACTTTCCGCATTTTCCATCACTTTCCTTTTCAAGACAAATATAGAGGATAAATCTGATTTATTAAAGTTCTCGAAGGCTGGAGAAGATACACTTTCATCAGTGAAGCTAGGTGATCCAGCAAACCTGGAATACCACTGTGATATTTTTCGATGCTCCTAATTGTCTTTGATGCGGCCGGTCCAGGCTCCGGCCATTGTTCTGGGGCCCCTCCCCCTGTCTTAGCCCTCGCTGCCTAATTTGCTGTTGATCTTTCATTACCCTCCGCTGATAAGGGCACTCCAAACGGGCCGGCTCCGGATGCCAGCTGCACCCAGGGAGACAGGATTTAGTGACGTTAGCGGCCCCACCAGGGTCCTGCAGGGAAAGTCTTACGTGGAATGCCATGGGTCGGGGGAGCCTGAAAGGTGGCCCACCTGCCGCTTGTCAGCAATTGTGCGTAAAACAACCTCAAACCTGCTGATTGATGCACAGCTGAGCTTTTTTATTTTTTTTGGATAAACAATTAACCGAATGCGCTATATATATCAGGAAATACTAAAATAGGATCAGCAATGTTATTGTCAAGAACAAGGCATACGGAAAAAAGTTTGATCGATTCAGAGATCATTATTAGTATTATTATTATTATTAATAATATTAATGTTTATAATAATAAGCAGGATTTATATAGCACCAACATATTACGCAGCGCTGTACATTAAATAGGGGTTGCAAATGACAGATACAGACAGTAACACAGGAGGAGGAGAGGATCCTGCCCCGAAGAGCTTACAATCTAGGAGCATTGATATCAATTTCCACACCTATTATAATATTATATATTCAGTGTTAATTGATGGCACCTGTGCAGACGTGATAACTAATATAGAATTGCAGACGCACATTACTTATGATCTGAAGGTTGTCCTATCACCTGTCTGATTTATTGATCAGCTGATCAGCTGCTGTTCCTGAGCTCCAGCGTGTGCATAACAGCTGAAAGGGGAGTTATGTACAGATTTACTGATTCTTACCAGTTGTTCCTTTTTTTTTTAACCCTAAAGTATTTCCCAGTGTTCCGGATCTCCTGCAGCCCCCTTCCAGATGTTTCCTTTCTCCTTGCACTTTGGCGATGGCTGCTGCAGATTTTCCTGACAATGGAATGTATAACGGCACGTGTTACCTCTCATAGAAACCTGTGTGACAACATATAGCACGAATGCAAGACAGGGAAAAGCGTTGTCACCCTATAACAGGTAGTGCTGGTACAGCAAACCTAAAAGCAGGATCACCAGGGATTATATAACGAAAAAGATGCACATTCTTAGAATGATAAATAATGTTGAATCAAATGATTTTGTTGTTTTGTGACATCTGCTTTAGACGGGTTAGTAGCAGACATTGTACACACACAATAGGATTTGTAAATAAAACACTGAATCTGAAACATTCCTCGGTGAAGAATCTTCCAGGTCCATGTGTTTCAATGGCCGAAAATTGATTTTACTCCAGGGGATCTTTCAATGAATGTCAGATTTATTGCTTTATATATAAAACCAACATGAGTTTCCTAAGCAAAGAATACAACTGGTTCCCTTTATCCCTGTAAAGAGAAGTAGTCACTGCTTGGTCAGATTCAGCTGTGTGTGTCAATGTCACCATGTGCTATTGAACTTGATAAACAGTAAGTTTTTTTACAACAAAGCAGGCAAGATGAGTCTGTGAAATGTGAAAAACAGCAGGGAGCTCCTAGTGGAAATGTGTAGTATGACATAAAAATAGGCAATGGTTTATGTAGCTAAAAAAACATACAAAAAAAACCCATTAGTGATCATAGAAGATTTTTATTTAAATATATTGAAGCAATAATATTATCTTTCTAATTAAATTTACATTTTTCATATACTTCCTTCTTCATTTTAAGGATTATTACCCCCTTGGGAATACTTATTTGGCTTTACTCATTCATTCATTAGGTGTCTGTATATACTTCTTGGCTTTTGGCTGTGTTGGACACCTCCAGGGCGTTTCTGCACCCAATTCAAAGTGAATTAATTGAAATTTAATGAAGGTTTTCTGTTTTAGTACATTTGATAACTATTTGAGTTGTGTCCCCTGCTTGCATACTCTGGGGTCATTGTGGTTTTTGATTTGTAGATATATTTTATATATCTTTATTTATATTGTTTATGTTATGTATCTGTTCAGATCAATACAATCTTGTACAATCTCTCACTCCTGAAGAAGCAGACAAGTTCTGTGAAACGCGTTGAGTGGCACGGTGTACCTTTTGTGTACTTTGATGAATGATTTTAAAATCCAATCCACAATAATATGTTTTTATGTATTTACAATTTATAATTTTAGATTTACATTAAAAAAAAGTATTATATATTTTTGTCCCTCTCCAACTAGGAATCCTTTGTTTGGTATCAATATTTCCTAGCAAATAAATATTAAATATTATAAATAAATAATTAAATATTAAAAATGTAAAAGAATAAATAAGTATTGTAAATGAAATAATAATAAAAAAAAATCAATGAAAAAAATTACCAAATAAATAGAATAAATTAATTAATAAATGTAATGTCTTTATAACGTGCGTTCTATTTTCATCCATTGCGTATCCCAAGGAAATGATATAATGTATCTCTGCGTAACCTTAGTTTACATACAACGTTATTTGTAAGAAATGTATAAAAAAAAACAAAAACAATACTATATGTATGAAAAAATAGTCTGAATCTAAAAATAGTCATCTCCGCCTTCAAAAGGAAGAGAAGAATCTACGGAGCACAAATCAAACATCAAATATTTATATTAGCCAGATAATCGGAGACAACGCCGGCTAAATATAGATTGTTATGATGAAGATGGTCGAATGCCGAGCTGCCGTCTGCTTAGATGTTCCGTATTTAGAGCGGATTCATTAATCAATGAGCAGTGGGGTTCTCATTTTTTTTTTCTTGGGGAATTACATTTCTAGGTTTTTATTATGTAGTATAAAGTGAGTCTTTGTGTTAATCTATAAATCTATTTTGTCATCATGCAGCATCAGCAGGCAGATTTCTTTGGCACTTCCTGTTTCAGGGTGACAACACTAAGCCAATGGCTTGCAATCAGAGGCAACGTTGTCAGCTGGCCATGCAAGCTCTTTTAGCTGGCCATTGGTTTACCAACCTAATGGGCTTCCCAGCAGCTGGAGTACTGTATTAGAGGGGTTTCTGTGTGCAACTGGTTTCTTTAAAGTAAGACAAGAGATCCACATTCATTTTTTTTTTTATTTTATTGCAAGGACAGGTTAAATCTCTTCTGCAAAAAAACATGTGTATCTGCCTGTTTGCAAAATATTTGCCAAGCATGCACAGTTTATGATACAATGCCGGGATGTGCCAGTGTCCTGCCCCCCCTACCCAAACAAACTCCCACTTAAATGCATTGGAGTTACATCATCCTGGCCAATCAAGATGGCCAAGGACCCAACTCCCAAATGAGGACTGGATGGCAGTGCCAAGGGATACTATAGATAGGGACAGCTATGGGTCCACTGATGTCTCATCCAGGGTGGTGGCAGCTGTCTTAGGATTTTTAACACATTAAATGCTTCTAAAATTTTATAGGAAGATTGTTGTTGAAATAAATGATCTGGTGACAGGTTCTCTTTAGGAAGACTGTGGAGCAGCTGTAGAATATTTAATATTTGCCCCAGGAACAGGTCCACTTTGTTTCCAGCCCTGCTGCCAGGTGTTCCAGGACTCCTCACCTTCACACAGGGATTCACCCTTATCCCAGCATTGCAAACTTAGCTTCCTGTGTGGACATCCAGAAAACATGACCTGCCAGTAGGACTTGGAAGGCTTAGGAAATGCAGCTAATAAATTGCAGCATTGTCTGTAATGCAAGGGTTAATGTGCAAGGCATGCTGGGAGCTCCCATTATAAAGCCCAGGCTGGAAAGTAAGTAGGGGGTGTTATGTGTTGGACATGCAAAGTCCAGCCTGATTGTATGATTTACTGTAGGGATCTGAATGCAGGGTTATAAAAGTATTGCAGGTTGTAAAGGCAGCCATGCATCCTAATATCCATGCAGAATATTTAGATTTAGGAATAAATGAGTGCTGTTCATTCCAAATGGAGGGGAGGATCTCCATCCTCACAATAGGAAACAATAGCAGAAGTTGTTTCAGCAATGCAGATCAAACTGCAGACATGAGTAGATAAAATCTGGTGTTACAATATTTCTGCTCAATCAATCTTTGTTCTATGGTTTGTTCACATGGATGGATTTTTCAAGCAGTTTATTCCAAAAAATGATCAGGGTCTTTTTTGGCTGATACCACCCCAGCCAGCTCCATAGACGTTTAATAGAACCGCTTGTGCAATGCAAAAAAATGCACCATTGTGCTAAATTATTGCAGTCACAAGCACATAAAAATCTTATGTTACTGCTGCTGGGTTCCAAGCAATTGCAGGAAGGTACCAGGGAGGGGTTAATACTTTGTGTGAGCTAAGTATATTTAAAAATGAAATTCTCTTCATATCAACAAACAAAAACTCAGGTTGCCCAAAGATGGCCAGAACCAAATTAAAAAAATGGTTAGGTAGGTCGTTTATTGCATGGACAGGACAAATCTCTCCTGCAATAAAATAACCTTACATGACTGATTGCAATTCTTGAACCTGTCCTTGTTCAATTCAGGGGCATTGCAATCTTCTGCCTTCTTGTCTCCTTTTGATCATTTGTTATCGGCTGACTAATTGTAACTAATACATTCAGTCCCTGCAGCTGCAGGTAAAGCCAGGTATGCCAGCTTCCTACCTATGCAATCTATAAATTGGCTGCAAGTAATTCAGGCTAAGCTCAGACATGCAGCAAACCTGTGCAGTTCCCCTTTTTCCAATTACAACTTGATCTCATTAAGATCCGAATAAAATGCAAACCAGAGAGGTCCAGAAATCAAACAGAATGGAAATGTTTTAATCACAAATGGAAATCAAGAAACAGAAAATAATTCCAGAAGAAGTCTAAAAAACATATATTTGTGTGATCAATGGAAATTTTCTGAGCTTACCAGTCCTGATTTGTTCATACTTTTGGATGATTGAATTTAAAAAGAAATATTCACATTATAGACAATTTATTGAATCAAATAAATGCGTCGAATGGAATAAAGTGTAGCATTGTGCAGCCACCATGAGATTCCTGGATTTATATTTATTCTTTTTGTTTAGGTAAGGAAAGGGTTAATAGGGCGCAGTCTGATAAAATTAGATCCAAACAGCATGCCCAGGAATTTTTTGTTTTCTTCTTGCATGTAAAGTTGTTCCATAGAAGTAATGAATTGGTATTCATATGCGGTGTGCGCTTGGCGATCAATGCGAGTCTTTCCTGAATCCCTGATCGTCTTATTGTTCTTTTAAAATAAAGAATCATAAAGCTAAAAATATCTGACCTTCAGTGAAACCCCTCTGCCCCCTCCTGAACCACAGATAAATAACGAGATATAATACCAATCTGATGTTATGTGATACAAGTCAGCGCAACAGAAAAACTTTCCCTGGTCCTATATGTTTTATTTGACATTATTTTATTACTTTATTTTCTTATATAATTGTGGTGTATATAGGGTTATACTTATACATTTTTGCTGGATGATTCATCTATTGTTCATTCATATTTTCACATGACTCCCTGCATCATGCCTTGTGTCCAGCACCACATGCTACATTGGTACATTGGTACTTGTGCTCTATGGCAATGCCCAGCTCTCCATGGTGCATTGGTATTTGTGCTCTTTGGCAATGCTCAGCTCTCCATGGTGCATTGGTACTTGTGCTCCATGGCAATGCCCAGCTCTCCATGGTGCATTGGTACTTGTGCTCCATGGCAATGCCCAGCTCT
>NC_092868.1:3569557-3573490 GCF_032062135.1 Pyxicephalus adspersus
TCTCCATGGTGCATTGGTACTTGTGCTCCATGGCAATGCCCAGGTCTCCATGGTGCATTGGTACCAGTGCTCTATGGCAATGCCCAGCTCTCCATGGTGCATTGTTACTTGTGCTCTATGGCAATGCCCAGGTCTCCATGGTGCACTGGTATTTGCCCCCATGGCAGTGCTCAGCTCCCCATCCTGCAATGGTATCTGTGCCCGACTTTTTCTTTTCTGACAGTAGTTTCCCTTTTTTCACTCCAAAAACTTTCAAGAACGAAAAGCCAAATTCTTCCTTTTCATAGACCCCAGTGGTCTGAGTGCCCACACAGTTCCCCCATCACTATAGTATATGTGTGCCAATGATGCCAGGCAACACAAGTGATAATACAGCGATTTGTATGTACCCGGGGGCCCTCTATAAGGACCCCCCCCCCATCAGATGGCATATAGGAGAATCTGGCTCCAGCCAGGCTCCAGGCACAGGTGTCCTGCACAATGGACATCGCTGCACCCGGCTGTCTTGTAAACTTTGGTTCCGATTGCGTTTTGTTGTGTTTTGCCTTTTCCTCCCCTCGCTGTGGATGTTCCATGGATTGGGGCCGGGTCCCATCTGTCTGTCTCTGGCCTCTGGGTGTGTCAGAAGAACAGGACAGGATGTTTTCTGGTATAACAAAAGGCTGCTGTCCCCTGTTGCCTAAATTCTGAGCATTTGTTTGTGTATTCCAAATATCTGTGTACAAAATCGATCGGCGTATCTCTGAGCTCCATCTGTAAATGTGGCCCTGCATAGGTGTGGCTCCGCTACATCAGGAACATCCTGAGGGAGCCATCAAATGGAAAACTTATTTGTAAAATATCTGGGGGGGGCAAGTTTATTAAAGGACACCAGGACCACAGTGCTAAAGGATGACTCCCGTAGGCTAAACTGGAATCGCAATTTAATTTTACAATATGTTTTATTATACCAATCAGTGTCTTTTTTTAAATGAAGCTTCACCTTTTATATTTAAAAAGAACCCAAACTGGAGACATTGCCTAGGCTAAAATAATACAACCCCCCTCCTAAAAACAAAAAATCTTTGACCATGGACTCACAGAGCACTATGGACTATCAGATGACATAGCACAAGCTGCCTACTTTTAGGCGTCCTCTGTCTAATTGTAAACATGGACAGAGCAGTCTGATTGTTGAAGAATCACTTGTCGAATCGGGCTCTAATAGTTAAAACAGGGAATCTGACATTCCCTGGTGGGAATCAGTTACTGCTATTAAAACACATGGACCTGCAAGATTCCCACCAGGGAATGTCAGATTCCCTGTTTTATAAATAGAGCCCATTGTGTGTAAATCAGCTTTAGCTACTGAGCTTTTCATACAAAAGAAACACAAAAAGGCTAAATTGCTCGTTGAGATCACAATATTTTCATATGAAATGTTTTAAATTAATGAAAAATAATATTTTTTATTTATTTTTTTTGTTTTAGTCCTGGCCATAATAAATATATATAATATAATATAATATAAAATATATAAACAAAATACATAATATATATGTATAACATATATAATATAAAATATTATAATATAAAATGTAATATATAAACAAAATACAGAGAAAATGCAAAAAAAGCCAAGCTAGCAGTACAGATTTTCTTCACTGATGACTCATTTGCATATCACAGATAGGGGGCGGAGACTTTCCTTATAAGGATTGCAGTGTTTCGTTAGGACTCATTCAGCTATAAAGCAATTTGACCCAAAACAGCACAAAAAAACTTCAAAAAAGTTATAAAGAAATGTTCGTTCACGCACATTTATTTCCAAAGAAAATTTGTAATTATTATAATTATTAATTTACTTTTTTTTAATAATACATTATTATAATGTTTTTTTTAATGAATTGCCTTTTTTTCCACAAGAAAATCAAATTTCATATTTTAAGGTTTTAATAGTCACACCTGAGCACACCTGTTCACCTGACAGGTGAGAAAGCCTGAGTGAACCAATGCTGTGTAGAAACCTGTTACAGGGCAGGCCACAGGGAAATCTTTTTATTCCACCCAGATTTTATTGTTTTTCTGATTGGACAGACTTTAATATCTGACATCAGATTTAGCCCACCAGTTCGTCCTCAGGTTTCCAATTCCCAAGCGCTCCATCAGACTTTGCACTATATGAGATTCAGGAGTTTGCAGCAGATGTGTAATGCTGGGGAATCCTGACTGGGAATAAATAATCAATCTAACATAAACCCCGAAATAAAGAAACATAATAACTTTGTGTTATTATATAGCGTATAGATCAGTCAGGGGTCATCCTGAAATTTAATTAAAGAGAACCTCCCTAAACAATAGTCTCTGGGCTCATCCTTTGCAGACCTTTCAGGATAATTAAAATGCGCTTTTTGGGATCATTCCAATTTAGGAGAATATATATATACGTATTGTTTGTTTAGTATTTCTCTGGCCTTAAAATAACTCTTTGTATACATGCAGAACATCCTCCCTGGGGGCCCAGCTTGCAGTCCATATGACTGTCTCTTTGAGCAGCGACAGATAAAAGATTGTTTGTATAACCCCCCCCCCCCCTAAATAAGTTTGGATAGTTTCCCCCCCTATGTGTAGCAATGGATTCTGGGTCATTTCTTGGCCCCCTTTCTCCACCACCCCTCCCCCACCTCTGCCCCCCCCACAATAGCATCCAAAGATGATCACTGGTTCGCCTTGCGTCAGGAACCTGAAAGGTGTTTTCACCGTCGTCGCTCTTTGGCATGGACGACGCTTATTGTCTCCGGCTACTTTCATGATGCATTTTGAACTTCCTGTCCCACTTTGTACTTGGGGGACCAACAACCTAGAAATAGCAAACAATGCGCGACCATCCAGAATGTATTTGTTGTATACGTGGGCAGGAAATCTTCCTCCATTGTGACATCGAGAAGGTAAAAATATCTTATTGGTGGACACATGGAAGATAGAAACGTTTTCTTCCTCGGGGATCTGAGGGTGTGCGTGCAATGGAATTAGTATGGAAAATGTTTTATTTGTAACGATTTTAGTATAAAATTATTTTATATATGCTTCCTGGACAAAAAGTCACCAAAGTCCCACCATTTATTATTTCATTGGTTACAGCGCACATTCACCATGGGATCATTTCAATGATCTTATACAGACAACATATAATGCCACATGTATTACCCCCCAACGTTGCATTCATTTTACCCCAACATCTTGTATTGATGATGGGAGAGTCGGAGCTGTGTAAAGTCTTCTCCAGCTCATCCCAGAGATTTTCAATGGGGTTCAGGTCTGGACTCTGGCCAATCCATGTGTGCCAATGATGTCATACCTGTGCCCTCAGGGAAGACAAACCCCACTGTAATACTTGGGCATCACATATATTTTGGGAGAAAGCTGACCTAGGTTTTTGGGCTTATAATAATGCTGGACCCAAACCTGACCAAATGAAGCCATTCCAGATCATAAGGCTGCAACCACAGGCACCCCAACTCCCAACACTGCCCCCACAGGCACCCCAAATCCAAACACTGCCCCCACAGGCACCCCAAATCCCAACACTGCCCCCACAGGCACCCCAAATCCCCACACTGCCCCCACAGACACCCCAGATTATAACACTGCCCCACAGTCACCCCAAAACATTACACTGCCCCCACAGTCACCCCAAATCCTAACACTGCCCCCAGAGGCACCCCAAATCCTAACACTGCCCTCAGAGGCACCCCAAATCATAACACTGCCCCCAGAGGCACCCCAAATCCTAACATTGGCCCACAGGCGCCCTAAATCCTAACACTGGCCCACAGGCACCCTAAATCCTAACACTGCCCCCACAGGCACCCCAACTCTTAACACTGGCCCACAGGCACCCCAACTCTTAACACTGGCCCACAGGCACCCCAACTCTTAACACTGGCCCACAGG
>NC_092868.1:3573505-3615823 GCF_032062135.1 Pyxicephalus adspersus
CCCCAACTCTTAACACTGGCCCACAGGCACCCCAACTCTTAACACTGGCCCACAGGCACCCCAACTCTTAACACTGGCCCACAGGCACCCCAACTTCTAACACTGCTCCACAGACCCCAGATTAAAACACTGCCCCACAGACACCCTAGATTATACCACTGCCCCATGGGCACCCCAGATTATAACACTGCCCCCACAGTCACCCCAAATCCTAACACTGGCCCACAGACACCCCAGATCATAACACTGCCCCCATAGGCATCTCAGATCATACCTCTGTCCGACAGGCATTCCAGATTATACACTGCATGCACAGGTACTCCAATTCATAACATCACCCTGTTGCAGCAAAGATCATACCACTGCCAATACAACCACCCCAGATATTATCACTGCCCCCACAGGCACCCAGATAATAACACCATCCCCACAGGAACCTCGGATCATAATACTGCCCCCACAGGAACCTCAGATCATAATACTGCCCCCACAGGAACCTCAGATCATAATACTGCCCCCACAGGAATCTTGGATCATAATACTGCCCCCACAAGAACACCAGATCAAAATTTTCCACCCCACAGGCACCCCAGATAATAACACTGACCCCACAGACACCCCAGATTATAACACTACCCCCATAGGCACCCCACATTGTAACACTGCCCCCACAGGAACTCTGGATCATTACACTACCTCCACAGGCCTACCAGATCATAACACCACCCTTAAAGACACCCCAGATCATAACACATAAATCAAATATCACCCTCTTTTGTCATTAAAAGGCATTAGTGAGCTCCGATCTAATGACTTTGCTGAAAAATTGGTTTGCTGCAATCTCAGCACAGACAGTCCAGTAGCTGTCTTTATTTGCCATATAAAAGTCACAAAAACAATAGCTGACGCATTTTGAGGCCTCACCACCCTCCTTCTTCAGAGCTTATACAGGACCTAAATATATACAGGACCATAACATTTATTTTAAAAAAATCCCATTTACTCCACCAACGTTGTTTAACGCAAGAACAAAGCAATTTGCTTATGGCTTCAGTTCAAAGCAATGATCTTTATTGCTATTGAAATGCACTGCAACATGTTGCAAGCGGCTGCATCCAGAAGTGCTAGGCAAGCTTCTCTTTTCTCTGGTTTGCAGCTCCTATCATCTTTCATCCAGGATTTTATCCAGTAAGCACATTCCATGGCTTTTCTCCATCATACACTTTATAGATGTTGCACCTCCTTTTGGCACAAGTTCTTTTTTCACCCTGCTCCAAATTACAATCCTAACGCGAAACGCGTCAGCCAATAGATAATGGTCACAGTTCCTATGATTGTTTAATAAGACATGACTAAACATTATTTATGAACAATACATGAATATCTATGGACAAGCCCTGCAATGTATTTTATTAATGCATTCTATGTTAAATTCCCAGCATACTCCAGTGTGCATGCGTCATGTGTGAATGAGTCACAATGCTTTAAAGCTCAGGTATGCAATAATATATCTGCATCCCTGAGCTTTTCTTTCTGCACTCTGACAAGCTGATTAAAGTATTACCCCCACCCTGGCCAAGAAGACTCCACCAAACCAAAAATTCTCCTCTTCCTTCAAAACCATCACTTTCCACCAAAACACCTGATTGAAAGAGAAAAGCCAAAAACAAATCAGTCGCCTCTTCCTGCCATGGACATGTTTCATTTGTCTTGTTACGTTTAGTGACGAAGCTTCTTTTGAGGTTGCCAACAAAAATAGCCGTGTAGGAAATTTGGGCTTTTTAGCCGTAGGAAAGTGCTTTGCTAATCAGAGCCAAGCTTCCCCGACAAAGAAAAGCCAAATTGCCTTTTTTTTACTTAAAATAACAAAGATTGCGTTCACCATCTGTAGAGTGTGCTCTGTTTGGGGTGTCTTGTTTTTAATGAAGCACCAAAAGATCTTACAAAAGGGAAACCATCAGATCTTCTGTAAGGAGGAAACGATGAGCTGGCTGGGATGAGGGGTGCAGAGAGAAGGGGGTCTATATAAAGAACTCAGGAACAGAACTGTAACATCAAATACTCAATATTAATAGTCAATAAATCAAATTAAATAATACATTTTTAAAAAATCACTTTTGTACTATACAGCATGATTGAATTAATAGAATAAAAATGGTCAAAAGTGACATTATTCAGTTATATTTTGTAATAGAATGATGTAGACACAGCAGATCTGAAGATCCTCATAGCATAGCAATCCAATCTTTACTACCCAGTACAATATTTATTATTATATTTATTTATTGAATGTTAATTTACAATGGGAAATGTTATATCAATTACTTATGTTATATTTGGTATATACTATTCATAACAACCCCCATTTCAATGTGATATGTATATATATTTCTGGCTGGCATATATATATTTATATATATATATATATATATATATATATGCCAGCCATACTTTCAGTGATTGTTTTATATCATCTTATTATTTTTTTATTGTTCTGTTATGTGTAAAAAAAAAGCCCAATTATGATGTTGGTTTTGCAAAGCAAAATGTTTGTTCTGAATACAGATCCCGGAAGATGGCGGCACCCTACGATAGGACGCATGTAGATGAGTTGCCAAGCATTAGTTCTGCTGTAAAGATTGGGGAGCCCTTTTAAATTGAAGTACTTTGGAAATACCTTAAGGTTCCTTAAAAAGGAGCTACTGGTAAAAAAAAGACAATTACCTTTTATTGGTGGAAAGCGTCGATCCCTCTGCAATCCTAATCCTGAGCTGTTTCGTCTTCCTTCTTCATTCCAGCATGGACTGGATACTGAGCGCCGCCATCTTCTTCCAGGTTCTTTTCCCTTCAATTTAAAAGAGCTCACCAATTCTCACAGAAGAACTAAAGCTTGGCAACTCACCTACAGGCGTTCCATCGTAGGGTGCCGCCATCTTCTAATTTTCTTCCTTGAAATGATCTTCGACCATCCTGATTGGCCGACACAGGATGATGTAACTTCTGCATACGTAGCAGTTCATTCATCCCCAGCATACGCAAGGAAAGCCGGGAATTTTGGGTTTCCTTGGCATCTTAAGTTGATGCTGCACATGCACAGCTATAAGCTTTTTCACTTTTCACTGGCAGGTAAGAGGGGTTATGCCGCTTTTAGAAAATACGCATTTTACATTAGTGGAAAGCCCCTCTCTGCACATGCCCAAGATTGAGCATGCGCAAAAGGAGCATTTTGTAGCCTCCTGGGATATGTGACATATGTACCCCTGGAGGCTCTGGGTTTCCCATTCAGTCTGTACTGCTGCAGCAATAAATACAGTAAGGGGTCTCGCTTCAAATTTAAAAAAAAAACTACAAAAAAGGTAAAACCACCCTTTCATATACAGAAAAGTTAAAGATGTGGTGATAGGTCCTCTTGAAGTACTAAATAAAACTTTTAATTTTCAACTTTTTCTCCTCTATCCTTTTCCTTATTTCTCGTTCCCTCTCCCTTTATCCCCCTCCTTTCTTTTTTTTCTTTCTTTAAATCTTTCTTTCAATTTCAGGTCTATAATTACTTTTTCTCAATTTTTATATTTTAATTTTTTACTTGCTTTCCATTTTAAGCTGGAGAAATGTTTGTCATAATAGCAGATGATATATGAATATCAAATCCTAGCAAATCACTGATATAGAACAAGCATTTCATTCTTTTTCTCTCTCCTTGTCTTTTCTGTCTCTCTCCTTCTCCCTTTCTTTCTTTCCATCTTTTTCATTTTCTTCCTCTTTCCTCTCAACTTCCCAGTTATTTCCCTCTCTCAATCTCTCCCCCTTTTGTTTTTCTTTCCTTCTCTTTTCCCTTTTTTTTATTATGTCTTTTTCTGTCTCTCTTTCTTTTTATACTTTGTTAATTCTCTATTTTTTGTTCCATCTCTCTTTTTCTCCCCCCCCCTTTCCTCTTTCTTTCTTTTTTCCCCATTTTTCCCCCCCCCCCTCTTTTTTCACCATTATCTATTTCTTTCTTTCCTGTATATACCTGTATTTGTGCACCAACTATAAACTCATCCCTTGCAATGCACATTATCCCCTTGCTTTACACCACTTCCTCCTAGGAACTCCTCATGCACCTTGTTTATTCTTATCTTGCAGATTGTCACTTATCATCTTCCCCTGTGTGACTCTGTCGGTGGAAGTTTATTGTCTGCTCTTTAGATGGTGACACCATTACGTGGACTGCGCTGAGTCCTGATGGACGTTTTCAAGCTGTGACGGCTGTAGCTCTCTCATGTCTTTGTTTAAACATTGAAGTGATTTGTCTGCAGCAGGTCCAGTGAGATATCTAATAGCTTCCTTGTCTCCTGTATCTCACAAACATCTGTAAACACATCTTCCTTGCTGGCGAAACTGCTGCTTTTTTCTCTGTCCAATCATTACTCTCAGGAGCAACATAAAAGTCAGAGCTGTTCCTTTAAAAACAGTCCACCTAGAAAGAAAAAAATATTACTTTTTTTTTCTGTAAATCCTCATTTTTAACTTTTTCCATCCTAAACTGCATCTCGGTGCTGCTGATCTCCTGCAGCCTTTATTGCAGTCACACTTTCGGCGATGGCTGCATTGCATTTTATGGTTGGAATTCCTAATTTTGACAGCAGACTGCACCTGTGCAACGTGTAATTAAAACATTATAAATACCTGTTGCTGCCTAAATAATGGATCAGAAGGGGGCTGGTGATGTCCCATCTGCAATACCCCCCTGCCAGTGAGCTGTGCATGTGCAGCGTCAATTTAGGATGCCAGGGAAACCCAACCATCCCGGCTTTCCTTGTGTGTGCTGGGGATGAATGAACTCCTACGTATGCAGGAGTTACATCATCCTATGTCGGCTAATCGGCTAATTTATGAAAAAAGGAAGATGGCGGCACCCTGCAATGGAACGCATGTAGATGAGCTGCCAAGCTTTAGTTCTGCTGTAAGGATTGGGGAGCTCTTTTAAATTGAAGTACTTTGGAAATACCTTAAGGTCCCTTAAAAAGGAGCTATTGGTAAAAAAAAAAAGATACCTTTTATTGGTGGAAAGCGTTGATCCCTCTGCAATCCCAATCCTGAGCTGTTTCGTCTTCCTTCTTCATACTGGGCACCGCCATCTTCTTCCAGGTTCTTTTCCCTTCAATTTAAAAGAGCTCACCAATCCTTACAGAAGAACTAAAGCTTGGCAACTCACCTACAGTCGTTCCATCGTAGGGTGCCGCCATCTTCTAATTTTCTTCCTAGAAATGATCTTTGACCATCCTGATTGGCCGACACAGGATGATGTAACTTCTGCATACGTAGCAGTTCATTCATCCCCACCATACGCAAAGAAAGCCGGGAATGTTGGGTTTCCTTGGCATCCCATGCACAGCTAAGCTTTTTCACTTTTCACTGGCAGGTAAGAGAGGTTTTGCCGCTTTTAGAAAATGCGCATTGAACATTAGTGGAAAGCCCCTCTCTGCACATGCCATTGAGCATGCGCAAAAGGAGCATTTTGTAGCCTCCTGGGATATGTGACATACGTACCCCTGGAGGCTCTGGGTTTCCCATTCAGTCTGTACTGCTGCAGCAATAAATACAGTAAGGGGTCTCCCTTCAAATTAAAAAAAAACAACTACAAAAAAGGTAAAACCACCCTTTCATATACAGAAAAGTTAAAGATGTGGTGATAGGTCCTCTTGAAGTACTAAATAAAACTTAAGGAATCTAGGACATGACGCTGAAATAATATTTTCACCTGTGAATTCTGGTTTAACAGGTTTACTAAAGTTGGTGATTTGTCATTTTTTTTCTGGCTTTGAGAAGGAATTTAATTTGCATACAAAACTGAAATAGTTCAGGTTCTAAAAAATGTATAGAATTTCCGGGTTGACATGAAGGTAGTGTGTTCCAGGGGATAAATCTCCTACTCTAAGAACAACCAAAGAGAGAATTCCTAGTCTTCGGGGACCCAATTATACCCATGAACTGATAGAAGAGGCCAGGTATGGAACCTCCACCCTACCAAGCTGAACCTCCACCGTACGACTCTCTGTCTTTACCAGGTCCACCATCTTTCTCCTTACTCTACCCTGAAGATCACACGGACTCCTTGTCATCTCTCTTCATTGTTTCAACACCAAGTCCAGTTCGTTCACTGTCACCCATTGAACCACCAACTGAAGAACCTCCACCAAATTACAATGAACTATATTGGATTACTGTAGAACATCCACAACTCCCTGTTCCTTCAGCAGGTCCTGTATTGGAGCAAACCATGCCATGGTGCCACCAGGAATCTCAAACACAAATCTCCATTCCCTCACCTTTGGTTGGGCGGACCAGGTCAGGATCTCTCAGTCAAATCTCTTTCGAGACATCAGAGACACGAGCGATACCACTGGATTGTCTATCATGCTCAATCATAAACTTAATCTTGTGCCCGATACTGGGAATTTTTGCCATTGTTTTCTCTATAAAGGTAAAAAGTTGGGGAAGAGCGACTTTAACAGAAGTAGAATCTAAAAATATCAATGATTTATGATGTAAGGTGGACGTCATTATGAAATTACAGGGGACTCTGTCCCTAATATAAACTGGTACTTCTAAGGAAGACATGGAACCTCTCCATCAGCAAAGTTTGAAGGAGTAAGGAAAAAGCGAGTGCTGCAGTTTCTATAGAGATCCAATCCTTACACTCAGGTGGCTGATCACTTCCCTACGGTGCTCAATGGTTTGTTCCATTGGCTTCAATATCACAATTGTGACCTGATGTTACATATGAGCCAGTGGGAGGAACCACTGCCCATCGGCAGGGGGCCCAGGAACAGATACTCTTGGAAGTGTTTGGTCAGCAGGTTTCTTCCACCTCCAAGGAGTTGGGCAGCAGGACAGGTTAGGTTCCCATATCTTCATTGTGAGTAACAGTTTCTAAGTTTCTGTTCATTTTTATTTTCATTCTTTTTGCTGGTAGTGATGGGTGAATGTTCCTGGGACCTACTCACTTCGGGCTTGGTGAAATTTCTTTGTAATGTGCTGAGCCCATTTAGTGCAAACCCATTGCAGGAAACCTTAAAAAAGTTATGATCAGGAAGTCATTGCTAAGGTACATAGCACGCAGCAATTTAATTGGCTGGTAGTTCCTGGCACCACCCCTGAGGAATACAAAGCAATAGGAATTGTGTGCATATTAATCATCTCCCAGCAGCAAGTCACAGCAGGTATTATTCTGATGCACATAATTGACAATATGACTGTATATAATAAAAAAAAAAAATAGTAGCCACTACATCTTCACATAACCTGCACATTTGCCATGTTAAAAATGTAGATCTTCCATATATCCAATATACTTGTAGTTTCCTTTTAGTGGGCTGCCTCTGCTGAATTCAAATTACAGCCAGTGTTGTCAGCGCTTATTATTTCTCCATGGCTGAAATACAGAACTCCGCCTTCCTTATCTGCATTTTCTGTAGCTCAGCAGGAGAACTCCTTTAGGAAATTCAGTGTTCCCAATCGCCATGTTCTAGGTCAGTAGCTTCAAATACCACCTGTGCCATCCACGTGGACTCCAATGTATCCAATGCATGGATCTCAATAATATATCAGATGCCACTCTGTCCTATTAGAAATATTCCTTGTATGAGATTTATTATGCATGGTGTATGTACATATCTTTTTACTTTATTCCTCCAGGTGAAAGGAAGCCTTTCCAGAGGAGATATCACCTCAGCGCACAAATATTCACTCTGGGCACAGATAATTAATTTTTTAGCAATGTTCCTTATAGGTTTGTACCCAGTAGTAATAGGCATTCCTCTGGCTTTGAAATAACAAGCACGCTCGTCCTCCTCCTTATGATGCTCCGGATGAACATGATCACAGCAAAGCCCAGGTACCCTGTGGTCCAGGCAAGGACCCACCCGGCCCATGGACATCAACACGTTCATCATCAACATACCCAAACCCAGTTTTCACGTATGGAATCCACGCCTATTGAACATCGGTTAAACCTCAATACAGATCCCTTGTGTGAAAGTTGCCAAACCTTAGGCTGGCTCTGCCTCTCCTTCGCATTCTATACCTTACTATTGGTCAGCTGACCATCATGGAGAACCACCCCTGAGGAAACAATAGGGAGGGGTCATGGGGAAACTCAACCTTTATAAGCCAAGGATAAATTTGCAAATATTTTAACTTCACCAATTTGCAGCTATGCCTATACTGTTACTATACAGAGCTTATTGAAGGTAATCTCTCCATGTGGTTCTATCTTATGAATTGCCAAATTTGGGACAGATTCACTTTTATTTTTTTATTTCAAGCCTCTATGTGATATTTTACACCAGATTTTGTTTTTGCTACGTGTTTATTACAAAGAAACATTTATTATGTGACAAAGGAATCCCAAAGGAACATGGGTTATCTAAAGTGACAAAACACCAGCAGCCTGCTTTAAGTCTGTATTTGTCTGATTGAAGCCTTAAACTAAGAGAAGGTTGAGTCATTCTTCTGATTCATTCACCTGTATGAGTAAAATGTAACACATGAAGCTTTCTGGTCCATAGATGTAGTGGCTGCATTAGTTTTCTTTTGGACTTGATTCATTTATTTTTACATGATTATCATATAAATAGCAAACTCCTTACTATAGATGGCCATACTCACTTATTTCCAATGGATTATAGATATTGTAAGGTCCTATGCCTGGACCATGTTGGAGCAGTAATGGGGTTCATCATACTTTACACTTCACATGATATGAGAAGTATTTTTTTTACATTATATATTCAGAATAAAACAGATCACTCATTTATTAAAATCTTTATTGTTATCTATTCTCAAGAGAGCTGACCCTTATTAGGTATTTACCTGGATAAAAACTGCAACTCATTTGCATATTTGTTACATTGTATTTTCAGGACCTAAATAGTTTAGTACAAAAAGTTGGGTTAGAGACTGTCAGTGTTGTACTCCGCATTGCAAGCGGTGGCTGCTCTGCTCTTCCCGCCAGGCAAATAAACTTTCTGGTGGTGCTTCACTGTCCCCTGGTGGTGAAAATGGGCACTGCACATCAGCCTGTTTTTACCTTGTTTGACCCTGCAACTTGACAGCTGGCTGGCCAGAATTTGCAGGAAGCCACTCTTAGACATGGCTGGTGTTCTTTAAAAAAAAAAACAAAAAAAAAAACTGCCTGTGAAAATTATAAAGGGCGTGTACAAGTGGGTGTGTGCAATACCGAGGGGTGTGTACAAGTGGGTGTGTTCAATCCTAAGGGGCGTGTACAAAGTTGTGTGTGAGCTGCTTGTCATATTCTGCAGCCTAACAACTCTCTCTGTACAAACCTTCAGATATCCTAAACTGTAACGACTTGACATTTTCAGGGTACACAGGATACCCCGAAATCTAATAGTTCCCCCCAACCCCCAAATTTTAAGGGATTTCAAGATATAAGATATTTTGTGGTAAGTAAGAGGATAAACGTATGGCTAGTGGAGCAGCGCATTTTAATGTGTTGATTTGTTTTAATGTTCTGATGATGCCATAGTAATTAAATTTTAAGGGGGGTAACCCACAAGTGTTACCCACTGGCACCTATATTTTCGGTTTCCTACACCTCACTGTTCCAGAGAAATTGGTATTCAAATATTGAAAGTGGACACCTATGTGTAACAGGGCAGCGTCGTCTTTTGATAGGCAGATTTTTATGTTCAGATAATGCCATAGTAATACAATTTTAGGGGGTGTTACCCACAGGTGCCCCCCACATTATTCCATAATATTTTTTACCTGCACCCACCCCCCTCCTTCCCATTCCAGGGAAACTTTGGTCCAGGCGTTAGGCACAAACAGTAATGTGTTCTGATAATGCCAAAGCAATACCATTTTAGGGGGTGTTTTCCACAGGTGTCCCCTACCTGCACCTACATTTTTGGTTTCGTACATCTCCCAGTTCCTAAAAAATTGGGGTTCTAAGTTGGAAAGTAGACAGGAAAGCAGTGTATGACAGTTATATTTTTGTGACAGGTAAGTATAAGTTCTGGGGCTCAATACCAAGCCTCCTTGCTATGCAAATGGCCCATGGGGTCCCCAATTTGCGTTTACAATTTTAGGCTCCTAGACGCACTTGCTTTTAAAACCACAAACCCAAAGTTCAATTTTCACAAGTTTTTATTATTGACTACAAGGGTCCCTTGTGTACCCTAAAAATAAAGTTGTTACGATATACGGTTTAGGGGATGTGAAGGTTTGCGCACAGCGAGCTGTTAGGCTGCAGAATATGACATGCAGCCTTTACACACACACAGCTATCACACTGTGCTGCTTGTGATGTCATAGTACATGCCCCATTGTACACGCCCCTTGGGATTGCACACGCCCCTCAGGTGCATATTTTTCACAGGCGACTTTTTTTGATAGAACTCCGCTTTGCCTCTGATAGCGTAATGTTTGCTAATTGCCCTTTTGTTCGTGATTTTCATTTACTGATTTGATATTGGTTGACCTCTGGCTTGTTCTCTTCTGACCATGACCATGTTTTTTTTATTAGTGATCGATTCTCATCTTTCCAAGCTGTATTAGCAGGTTTAGCAAAACAACAAACTAATTCTGTGATTAAGATGATGTAGCTGCTACCCCTCTCTGGAGAACCAGTACATAACTTCCCAAAAACATCACTGCACCCTGCTTCAGGAGCTTGATGCATGCAGAGGGCTGGCTCTTGGGAAGAGATATGCAAATAATAAAATGTTCTGGTAGGTGGGATGTCAGTCTGTAGACATTGGCATTACTAGCAAGGCTGGATCTGCATGAAGATCTCTATAGGTGATGCATACAAATAGCTAATGGCTTTCAGGAAACCCATTCCAGGTTTGCTGGATCACCCAGGTTCACTAATGAAAGTGTATCTTCTCCAGCCTTGAAGAGCTTTAATAATCAGGACCATTGAACAAACTGAAATCCAATGCATAAAAGGCTCAGGCCAGGGACAGTAAGGCTGGGGAGGGAAAGGCTAGATGATGCTAACATGAATCTATTTTTACCCGTCGGTGTAGCCGGCAATACAGTTGGACTGGATATCCGACATACTGACGGCATTCTCCAGCAGGGGCACAACAACAAATCCCCAAATCTCCTCTCCGTATACAGTCTCTTCCTCCTCTGCGCATTGGGAGGGGCTTCAGCCCCGGGACGTCCCGAGAAAGAGGAACAATTTCTCTTTGCATGAACGCGAAAGTATCGGAACTCCATTTATCATTGCACGCTCCAGCTAACAGCTGCTCTCTGGAGACAAACATTGCATTCCCGAATCCAACAGGAAACTGCGTGGGTAAGACTTGTTCCAGTAATGAAAGCAAAACTGCTGCAGCAAATGACAGCAGTATTAGATCAGGAAATGCTGCAGCAGATGTTTTCGTCTTCAATAATAAGATTGGCAGGGAAGGCCGCAAAGGGGAAGTGTGCCAATCCAATATATTATCTTATTATTGTGTATGTAGAGTTTGGTGCCTGCTCCCCTTTCATTATTACTCTCACTTTCTCTCCTTTCCTTTCTGTCTTTTCTTCTCCCTCTCTCTCCATTTCTCTTTCTTTCTACCTTTCTCTCGTTCTTCCTTCCTTCTCTTTCTTTCTTAACTTATATCATTGGCATATAGAATATGCATAGACAACCATACTTAACGGAAAGATACAAAAAGCCCAATTTGAGGTCCATAATTCCTTTTTTTTTTTTTTACTTTCTTTCGAATTTAGTCTGGGGAAATCCTTGCCATATTAGCAGATGATATATGAGTATCAAAACCTAGCAAATCACTGATATAGAACAAATCTCTTTCCTTCACTTTCTTTCTTTTTCTTCTCGTCTTTCGTTCTCTCTCTTTCTCTCTTCTTCCCGGTGTTGACACAGACAATACAAACTTTATATAGGGCCCCGTACAGACGTCCAATGGACTCCAGAAGATTTGCGAATGGAGATGATTTTTTGTCATAGTTTCCAGTAACAGATAAATGAAAGAGCGTTGTACACACATTGTAACTGCTTAATTATTATTAAATCATAATAATAAACAGTATTTATATAGCACCAACATATTGTGCAGCGCTGTACATTAAATAGGGGTACAAATGATGGGAGGAGGAGAGGACCCTGCCTAGAAGAGCTTACAATCTAAAACATGGGGGTGGAGAGGAAGAGCAAGTAGCATTCCTCTATAGAAGCGAACGGCAGTTGTTCTTGATCAGCCATGGAGGATTGATGGACAACATCAATGGAACGCTATACTCTTATTATTATCTGATTTTTGTACAACCTGTATATAACCTTTAGCTGCTTTCTCCAAAAAGTTTTAAAATATAATGTTTTCTAAATCTGCATTAAGGGAATTTAGCATTGCTGAACATAGAAAGCCCCATTTGATGATATTATCGTGTAATAACGCCAAGAATTTTTCTTCTCTAATAATATATCCGGGTAATTGTAGGTGTTCAAGAACTGGAAACCGGCTATACCAGTGGAAGAGAAAGTAAAGGAAGTCACTTCATGGTAACCAGTATACAAATCTATCTATAGCTATCCTCTAGATCTGCAAAAACAAACCAAAATCCACAGACATCAGGAATAATGTCTGGAGAGCTTTACGAATGCTGCAATGAACGTGAATATGATGACCCTCCACCTTCCTACAGCCTGGTCGTTCAGAATGATCCTGTATCCTATCCTGCCTCCATCTTCCAGATCTTCTCTTTAGCTATAGATCCACCTCCATCCTATTCGTCATTGGATCTATCAAATTTAACATCAGATTCATCGCCTCCAAACCAAACCACCCATTGCAGTCCAGAAGAGATTCCTAAAAATATGATAAGAACAAGGATACAACAGAAATCCAGAAGATGCCAGGTGCCTTCATACATTGCTTGGTCCATGATCAATACCATCATCTTTCCTCCAATTGGCTTGATAGCTCTCATCTTTTCATTTAAGGTATTTTTATGTTTGAATGCATCAATTTGATTCTTAAGGGAAATCTTTCCTATGAGAAATATGGCGGTATGCTTTGTTGATTGTCTGGAATTTATTGCTTTTTGCCCAATAGGTTGACCCCTAGGTTGGGTAAAGCTCATGGCTGAATGCTTGTTCTATATGAGTGGTTTTGGCATGCTTGGGGAGACAGGGCCACTAGGGGGCGCTATGGTTTGCACAAAAGTGGTGTGAGCCCTAAGAAGAGTCTAAGCAGTAACCAGGTCTTCTCCAAGACCTCTAGTGGTGAGGATGTTGCACTGCTGGTTACTGCCAGGTTGCGGTCCTTGGGCACACCAGGATGGGAAGGAACATACATGGTACCAAATCACTAGACAGAAGAATGGTCAAGGAAGGCCAGGGCAGGCAACAAGCAATAGAGGTCAAGTCACAAGCCTGGGGTCAAATTCCAGGGATCCAGGAAATAGACACCAGTGACACAGGGGCCACTGCAGACACAGGGAACACAGGAGATACTGGAAGCAACAGGTGACACGGGAATATCCACAGATATAGAGGAACACTGGAACAGCACAGAGGGATCGGCTGGAAACAACAGACTGTGCAACAAGGGAGCTGGACAAAGGAAACACTGAATTAACCAACAGGTGTACAGGAGCTAGCTCATTAAAGCTAGGGGGCTCAGCACTAGTGGAGACACGTTGCACAAACACTGAGTGCTGTGTCTGAACTAGCTAAATATCCCTGGATGGTTGGCGCGATGGACAATACTGAATAAATCTGGAGAGCAGGCACACGCAGAGTCAGAACCGCCTGCATGCGCAAGAGAGAGGCGCCTGCGCTTTAGTGGGAAGAGGTAAGTGTGACAGATTTGATACTAATCTGCTATTATGGCATTACTCTAGCTTTAAATGGAGAGAAAATGAAAAATTAAAATGATAAAAATTGTGAAAACGGGTTTATGGACCTTGAATTGGGTTCTCTGTGGCTTTTTGATGTTTAATCTTTTCTTTAGATATGGATGTCAATGCATATGCTATAGTTAAGTTCCATGGTCACAGGTAGGGAACGGCATATAAAAAGGACCTTTTTTCCAATGTTATGCAAAATATTAAGATGACCTTTGAAGGTTCTGAAGGCTGAAAAACAGTTTCCAGCTTCCTGCGGCTACAGAAACTCAATGGATTATCCAGGACCAGTTCACATGCCAGGAAAGTCTAACCCTAGAGCTTATAATAAAGGTAACACAAACTTAGTGTGTATCACACATATACCATGAGCCCAGCTCTCTGTGACTGCAGAAGATAGATTATCATGGGAGAACCAGGATGATCCAGTAAACCTGGAATGGAAAAATTTGCCACTTAATTAGAATGAAATTAGAAATCCATTGTAGGTTTGCTAGATCACCCAAATTGAGGAAAATCAAGAGTTGCCTACTCAAAGTTCCTCTTTCACAGTGCTTGTTGGTGACATTAATGTGACACATAGTACTGTGGAATTGATATGGCCAGTTCCTAGGAAATTTGATGCACTCTTGTCACTGCCAAAATATTGCTTTGAGTCACAAAGTCTTTACAGTACAAAAACAGCCTCTGCAGCATCCAATCAGTATTTATTACAATGTGTAAAGTAAAATTACGGGTATCATTAGTTGCTATGAGTCCTCAGGACAAGAATGTGCAGTACATGGAAACCTCTGGGACAAGAACTCTATTGTGGTATCAAGAATTCTATAGAATCAGAATGATTTTGTTTCCAGGCTTAAACAATGCAAAGTAAAATGAGAAGGAAAAAAAGATTTATTAACGTGTGGGAGGAAGAATGAGGTCTTGGCAAGGAGTTTAAAACTGCGTGTTTAATAATGCCCCCTGCTGCCTCTCCTCCGACCTGCCATCTACCCATAATGCCCCCTGCTACCTCCACTGACCTGCCTTCTTCCCATAATGCCCCCTGCTGCCTCCCCCAGCCTGCCTTCTTCCCATAATGCCCCCTGCTGTCTCCCCCAGCCTGCCTTCCTCCCATAATGCCCCCTGCTGCCTCCCCCAGCCTNNNCTGCTGCCTTCCCATCAAATCTCTTACTGCTTCCCCCAGCCTGCCTTCTTCCCATAATGCCCCCTGCTGTCTCCCCCAGCCTGCCTTCCTCCCATAATGCCCCCTGCTGCCTCCCCCAGCCTGCCTTCTTCCCATAATGCCCCCTGCTGCCTCCCTCAGCCTGCCTTCTTCCCATAATGCCCCCTGCTACCTCCACTGACCTGCCTTCTTCCCATAATGCAAAAAAGGGTCTTTACAATCAACTCCTGAGATCAGAAATAACTTTAAATTTGTGTTTTTCGCATTATACTTTAACTTTGATTGCCGGAAAAATGACTTTATTTTTACTTTCACTTAGGACACATCCCCATACGAATCCATAATTTTCCCCCCAACAATATTGGTGACAATACAATGTTCAGAGGCTTTGCATCTACAATGATATTTGATCTGTATGTTTGCATGAAATAAGTTTGTAATAAATAGGTTGGTGACTCTGAAACTTGTCTTTGTGTCTCAGGTGTGTATCGACATCAATAGGAACAACTCCGACCGGGTCTGGAAGAATCTCGCAATTTTGAGGAAAATCAACATTGTAGCAACTTCCCTTGGCATCATGGCCGTGGTGTACTTTGCCATCGCTTTGCCCCTGATGTTTGTATCGAGGTCGGGAAGTAACGCATATCTAACATCTTACCAAAGGAGAACCTGAGAAGGAGAACATGATTTGGCCCTGAAGCTGTACAGAGTGTATATAATGTATTATAGGGATATAATCTGGGATATGCTCATACATGGACCACACACTCCAGCCAATCCCAGGGACCCAATGGTCAGGGTCCTCTTCTTCTTTTATGTTTTGTTTGCGCTTGTTATATATGTAGGCATGAACGTTTGTCACATGTGGCCATTTTTTATTTTGCAGTGCTGCATACACTATGGGGACTATTTATCAATGATTCCCCTGTAATTTGCTCTAGATTCGTTCATAAATTTTCCAATTGTGACAGATGTGCACTTTTAAGAATGTCCACTAGGGGGCAGAACGAGTCATTGTTTTATTAGGAACTGAAATAAGAAGTTTGGGGAAATTGGACCATCAATTAAATAGAACCCTATGTTGGCATGAATAATAATTTATAATGTATCCATCTATCTGGGTCTGTTCCCACTATAACTATGGACTGCATTTTTGAAAACCATTCGCTGTAGCCATTCACATTGGTGCTGGGAGTTGGGATTTACCAGGAGAATTCACAGCACATAAATACTTTTTCATTATACACTGCTCTCTTGTATTGTTTATAACACTGAAAATGTTTTATTATGTGGTATATACAATATGTTGTGTTATTTTTTTATTGCATTTACAAATAATCTGAGTTTATAAACAAAATAAAGCCTATAAAAAGACAGCCTATATAATCCAATCAATAGCTGCTGAGATTTCCTTTGAGTGGACCTATCAAAATATCAGGTGTGTATATTAAATAACAAGATTGATTTATTAAATGACTTATTTCTATGACAATTTCTTATGTTGTCTAATATTCTCCCCACTGACAATGAAGCACTGATGCCGTCTTGTTTTCCACTGCTGGAAGGTGCAGATCAGTTTCTGATGTACACAAAGTGTGTTCCTTTAATCACTGATTTCAATTTAGGAGAAAGAAAAAAGTCCCAAGGTACCAATATGAATATGGAGGATGTTCCAGCGTAGTAATGTGTTTGTCGGTCATAGAAAGTGCTGTGTGAGAAGGAGCATTGTCCTGATGAAGAATGAAACCATTTCCCACATTTCTTTTACTGCTTTGTCTTCCTTATTTTGGCAAGCACTGAAATAAGGAATCACCTGACGTAAGAATCATCAGAATTTGCTGTTTTTCTTTCATTTTTTGCACTTATACGCAGACTGTACAGTCCCTAAAGATAACACTCCCCTGAGGAAGCCCATTGAGGCAAAACGCGTTGGGATTATACTTGACTAATACGGTTATTTATTAATAATAGTTAGAACTTTATATCCAGAATATATATATATTCCAGTCCAGTGATAAAAGAACTAGACTGGATATATGCTATATTTGCCTAGTATAATAATTATGTATGAAACCTATTTTGTATCAAAACATAATATTTGCATGAAAACAACCTTGGGGCCAGAACATCTTTCTTTTGCTGTTCTTCTCTATTTAAATGTTTTGAATACTTTGTTACGTCGTTTGAAGCCTTGCTTTTCCCCTATTCTTCAGATTCTGCTGATTTACCCTTTGAGGCGTTTCCCTGATTTGATGGTTTCTGTTTCAGGCAATTTCTGTATTGTTATCAGCTGGATGGGAGGTTTTGTATTGTGTTCTTATACAGTATGTATGAGATGCTCATATTTCACTCCTGAGATACTCCTAAATAAAGCAGCACCTGCCAACAAAACAATTCCCTCAACTTGGAAACTTGGAATACAAGCACTGATGTATCCGCCACCGTATGCCACTCCGGATCAGTGTGCCCCCCCTTCCGGGTACCATGAAGCCCCCCCTCCTGTGGTGGTGACCACCCAGCCAACCTTGGTCATGGTGCCACAGCCAGCTCATAAAGATTATCTTTGGATGTCAATCATCAATATGATCTGCTGCTGTCTTCCTTTAGGCATCGCTGCGCTGATCTTCTCCATACAGGTAAAACCGTGGTATGCAAATATGATGGAGGTAGCATTAGCTTCCTTTTTTTTGCCTGAGCAAATATTTCCTGATCCTACCAGTAATTCAGTATCCTTGTAAATTCATGTGCAGTTATAATAATAATGTTCCAATTTTTTTCTCTGTAAAACATCATTTTTAATGGACTTTTAGGTCTGATGTACTTTTAGGTCTCCAAGTCTGGAGAATATAGACTATTATGGGAGAACCTGGGTGATCCAGCAAACCTGGAATAATGCATCCATTGGGTGGTCACCCAGCCCCCTAAACACCAGGAGTGGGTAAGCACTTGGTGCTAGGGATTGCTGGCGATAAGGCGAAGGACTGTAGACATCTAATCACACATCAACAAGCTGGTTGGACACCCCATTCCATAACCATTCATATGAGATTATAGTTGGTGTTTGTGGGACTTTGTGAAGTCAGGTGCTGAATGAGAAGATCTGGCTCATTTGAGATTGGGGTCAGGGGTCTGTGAAAGACACTCGTTTTCCCCACACCGGCCAGGTCCCACCATGTCTTTATGGAGCTAGCTTTGTACACATAGGCAAAGTCATGGGGGACAGCAAAGGATCTTCTTTAATGTGGTATATTATGGGAATAGCACAATAAGGTCTTTGTAATATGGAGTTTTACTAGGACCCTTAACTGAATACACCTGAACTTAGTCATTTGAGGAGGTCCACATACATATAATACATGTGATGATCAGGTGTCCTTAAACTTTCGTCCATATAGTGTTCAATATAGCAGCTACCACCATTGTTTCTAATAATACTGAGGGAGGAACAATGGTGGTAACTGCTAAATTGAATACTATATGGATAAAAGTTCGAGGACCCTTGCTCCAGCATTGGCCACCCACTCACCTTCATTGAAAGTGAGAATAGCGGTGTTTCATTTTAAAAAAGACATGGACGACTGTATATGTATGTTTGTGTTGGGGGAGTCATCTATGAAAGAGTGATCCCCAGAAATGAGCCTTGTTGAAAATAACAGTAACCCCATTTATATATATTTACTATATATATTCAAGTGTTCAGATACATTGACGACATATTTATTTTTTTACATGTGATTGTAGCCCTGTCGAAGCTGCAGTCTGAGAGCCCCGAAATGTGTTGGATATCAATGTTCTATATGTCTCTTCTTTGATCCCTCACAATTACCTTTATTTTACTAGCACCGGCATATCAGCTTGATTGCCACACTATATTTTCTAGTGATAAATGCAATAGGCTGCATTGTTTGTATGGGGTAAACAAAAATGTGAATAAAAAATGTGATGATCTGTATATATATTCCTCTAGATGTGAGTAATATTTTCTTTTTTTACCCCCTAGACACGAGATGCAGTGAGCCGCCAGGACGCCGCCTCCGCCGCCAAGAACTCGCGCACAGCCTTCACACTGAATATGGTGGCCCTGGGTATTGGCATCTGCATTAACATCATATGGATCGCGTACGTCATCTATGTCAGCGTGATGACAGCCTCGGTTGTCTCCCAATATTACGGCTAACAGGAAGAGATCCAAACATCACAGCGCAAATTAAAATTTAAATAAATCGGTCAGGTTACAGTTAAAACAAGCAATTTTCCATTTTTCGTGGAAACGCAAATAAAAGTTTTTTGCATTGTTCACATTGTTTTGTCAGATGTTGTGAAATACCCAAAATAATGTCGGGAAATGAGCGGATAAACCGGTTTTAGTCATTTTGAGGTCAATGCATTGTGTTAATAGGTTTGTGCTCATTCTTTGTTTTGAGACGTTTATTTGACTTTGCTGGAAAATCCTTTCATTGGACCACTTGTGTACACAAAGCAATATTCTATTTTGTGTACAATACAAATTAGCTTGGATGTTTTCAGGATGGCATTTAAATATGTTATACGGGTCTTAAAGCTGAATGGAAAATATTTTATTGACATGAAACACACAGAGCTCTTTTTATAAATCATTCCTTTTATAATTCGCTCATAAAATTTGTTTCTTTCCAAATTATTTCCTATTGTGACTGCCGTGCACTTCTGACAATTGGCCACTAGGTGGGAGAACGAGTCATTGTTTTTTTTGAAGATCTGTAGAATACCATGAATTCACCACCAGCGAATTTCAGAGGAATTGACTGGGGGAATCATTTATGAATAGAGCCCATAGAGGGTTTGGATTTATATCCATCCAGTCCGAAATATATAGAACTCTGGGGGAGAAAGTCATAGACAGCAATGAAAACATTGCTAAAGGTTTTAGTTCTTTCCCACTTTTCTCCCTTAAAAACTCTCTTTCTGGGAACAGAGATTAACAGTTGCAGGTCCATCCTTTGTTTGCTGTAAAATGTTAAAAAATTCTGTTACTCTGGTTAACCAGAGCAAAGTAAGGGAGTCTCTGATTAAACACCCCCCACCCGACCTGTTCATGATCAACTTCCCTTCTATGTAACTCTATTGGAGCCAAGTGACCTCTTGAGAATACATTGCTGGAGTAACAAAACATCTCAAAACTATCCATCAGGGGGCTGCAAGGGCTGCCAAACAAAGTGTTGTAAAGTATAATGAGAAATTATACAAGTTTATACAAATTATACAAGAGAACAAGTTTACAAATGTGATTTTATTTACAGAGTCTGGAACTATAATAATAAACGTTAATTGAATAAGGTCACTGTAAAATGTAATATATCTAATAAAGAAACATTTTTTAGAATCGGTTGCTCTTCACCTACACAAGAAAATGAGTTTCCAGTTATTATTTGCTGGGCAGAAGGTCCTCAGGGGTGTGGCCGAAGATGCACATACAAGCTTTGGATTGGCCATTCCGAAAGGCAGGTCCATGCCTTCCCTGCTCCAGTCATTCTCCGATGCTTGAATGATTGCATGGTGGATCCATTGAAATCTCTCTATATATGATGTGTTTTACATTATAGTAAATCTTACTTTTATTAATGTGACCCTGTATTGAGTGGGGGTAGGATTCAGTCAAATTGCCCCCAAGGAGTAGGGATCTAGTCAGAGGAGCTTGGTGCACCCAGTGCAAACTTGTATTGCTTCAAGATGCGTGTATGCTCTTCTTATGTATTGGTTTCCTATTATGTTCATAGACATTTTGCACTGATTGATGGGTGAAGAATGCATTCTTTACCAAAAAAACAAATCAGGTTCAGGTGTTAAGATCCGCCTAGTTTTCACTACAGGGAAGTGGAATGTACAGTAATGTTCTGCTAAAAGTCACTCAACTTGTTGGAAAGCCAAGGAGAAGGAAGTAAAGAAGAAAGGCTGGGTACCAGAACATTTGCTGAACCCAAAAATATCCATTGTCATGTCCATGGAGCCCAATGTGTACGAATCTCTGGACTTTGCCAGCCCACCATGCTACGACCAAGCCATTCCTCAGGTGCAAGCAGCAAGTTTGATGACCCCTTCGTATTATCCCAATAGCAACCCTAGTGGAGGGTTCCACTCTATACCTTCTCCAGAACCACCAGAACTGGTCGCTTCTCTTCCATATCCCACCAACAGCCAGGGAATGTTTGAAAAGCCTCCACTATCATACAACCCACCATTCCCTCAAAACTCTGCACCGACTGCACCTGAAATGATCGTACCTCAACCCATGATGTTTCCCTCACCTGCACCTGGCATGAAACAAGGCATCATGCCACCACCATACATTCAGAGTGGTTCAGTTCCAGGTACAGTGTTCATCAATACTGCCCAACCTATGGTGATGACCACCCACACTACTGTGATCTCTACTGAAGTACCCCAATGCAGGGACTATTTGCCTTGGTCCATCTTCAATCTCGTATGTTGCTGTTTCATTTTTGGGACTGTGGCACTCATCTTCAGCGTTCAGGTAAGAAGTTTTGAGTGGGTTTGGTAGCTTTGGTAAGCTATTGGAGGTAGCCATTGGACATTCTTCAGGGGTTGTAAATATCAGGAGGTCTAAAAAGACAATGTGAAATAGAAATAGATACACACCCATTGCTAAAAAAAAGTCTATTCAATCACATTTTTTGAAAAACTTAAAAAGAAAAAGAATTTTCTGGCCAGATTTAATAAATAGGTTTCTGTTGAAAATTGGAAATGTGCATGTAGAGTGCCATTCCTGATTTACATGGGATTTTTTTTTTTTGCTTATTAAAGAGTCATCAAGATCAATTGTTCCAAGTTTCAAATGCAGATTGTATTTACTGAATGTTTTTAATTGTCATTGAAAAAGTATTTTTAATCACAAGCATTTGTTAATACGAAAACACTGCCCAATTCCCAAAATTTTACCAAAATTTTACAACAGGTCACTTTGAATCCCAGTGTGACTATACTTCTTGCAATTGCTAATGGATTTGATTTTAATTGAACCAAATGTAAAATAGTTGAAGCTTTGAATATGGGCTGCATTAGACAGGGGGTAATTGCTATTGTTGAGATTACCCACAGTCTCCCACAATTCAGTAATTTGGTGATCAATGCAACAATCTTGTTATCGGTAGAGAAAGTCTATCTCCACCAATCCAGTATCCCGTGTCTCCTAATTTCTGCATTAGTTTCCTTTACCCATATCCCCCATGTCGGGTCATGGTACCACCTTTCAAACCCTACACTACAGCCCACACCGGTAATAAGGGAGCCAGAAGATGGATCCATGGCATAGCATCGGAAAGTGTCTGGTAGAGGCTGCATTGATGAAAATGGGAGATATTGGCTATTGCAAGGTTGCGTATCATGTTCACACAGTTGGTGAGGTTCTGGTGCATTTCCTTATACCAGGAACAACTGCCTCTTGGGAGAGAGCACCTCCCTGTGGCAGCTAAATAGGAAATGAATAGAGGCAGCAGCAAGTGGTAGCAGTTGTGATCACTACCACCAGCTGGCAAAGTGCCAGCCACCGGGAGCTGCTTAGGACCTCTCAAACCTGCCCTAGGGGTTTTTCTTATACAAGGAACTTCAAGTTGGATTTTTTTTCAAAGGGCTAATGGGGTCATGGTCACTGAACCACATTTTTGCAATATTTCAACTCTCAAAAATCTCATTCTGTTTTTCAGACTCGTACAGCTATTAAGTACCGGGACTGGGAATCGGCGAGGAGGAAATCCCGCGTAGCTCTTGGTTTCAACTTGACTGCCATGTTGCTGGGAATTGCCATTATCATAATCGTACCCACCGTGTATTACACACAAATCCGCTGGTACTACTATTCCTACTACTACTATGGCTGACTGCCAACTACTCCACTCAACGGTGTCAAACTCCATGGTGGTGGTGGGGGGGGGGGGTTGTAGTCCCAACTTTTAATGTATTCTGTAATCATTAAAAGACTTTATTTGGATAGTTATGGCAATGTGATGAGCCTAATCCTCAGCTTGACCTGTAGTTTCCTGGAAAAAAAGGGCTAAAACAGGAATGGAAAAAATGGAGCATTGCAAATATTCTTGTTTAACACGTAAATTGATGTTTAGAAAGATTTTTTTTGTATATTTATTAGGGACCAACATTAATGTAAACTGTATTTTGTATTATTGCAATTATCATAGATCTATGGTCAGAGCCCTGGTAATAAACTCAGACTGGAAACAATAGGTTGTGTGACTTATCCTGCAATTAATTTATTTTCTTTCAGCAGTAAGCCTGCCCTCAGTATCTAAGAGACATTATACCAACACAAGGAACATCTAAGGGCACAGAAAGCTAAAAACAAATAGGGGACTTTTTATTAAATGCCAACAAAGCATACTTGTTCCGGGTCAGGAAATCAAAGCATTGAAACAGTACATGTTTGCATTGCTATCCAATCTATTTTCACATCGGATGTGTGAATCAACATTTACATTCATTCATTTCATTCATACATTTTTCTAATTGAATCCAATGTGAACAATTTGTAAATTTGAGGTAAAAGTTGGCTGAATTATGAAACATTTACAGATAGACCCTCTGGATCTTTTCAGCTGTGCTTGTGATACCACAAAGAGCAGGAAACTTATTTTTGCACCAAACTTAGCTTTTGAGTGACTTTGTGGTACTGCGACATTGCAGTGAAGGCGACAACGCCCCAGGGCTAATCGACTGCCTTAAAGTAATGCAAACAGGGAAAATCGTGGTAACCCAACACCGAGCTGCAGGTGACTTCAGGAAGCTTGCACTGAAACTGGTTGTGGTGTGTTTGTGAATGCAAATTTATTTCCTGGTAGCTTAGGTTTATTTATTTTAGAGAGAAATAAAATATCTAAATGGCAGATCTACAGATAAATAGTTATAGACGTCCGGGTCATTTAATGTCAACTGTTCCAATATTTAGCACCTATCCCATTTCATGTCTAATTCTCCTGCTCATGTTTGGGGCAAATACTACTACTAGGGGTCCGTGGTGCATTTTGAGGTTGCTTAAGACGTATGTGAACTGTAATGATGAACTTGTCTTATTTGCTGTTTTGTTTTGGATTTGGATCAATTTATATGTTGATTTTTTTGTACCTGTTAAAGTGGACCCAGCACCACATATTTTACTTTTTTAATTAAAGGGAAACCCCTTCCCTTCTGTCTTACTTCTGCGGCAGTAAAGAATGAATGGGAAGCCTGAAGGATATCTACATCACGTATCCCAGGAGGGTGCTGGCTGCTTCTTCTGCACATGCCTGAGATCGGGGATACGTAGAGGGAGATTTCTCTACAGTAAAGATAAGAAAGAGTGCCGATCTTACACATGTGCATTTTTTTTACATTTTTCGGTCACCCAATCTCTGGCTTGAGCAGTGAAAGATTGGGTGACATAGGATGGAGACCCCAGAAGAAGAGGAAAAAGATCTAGGATGAAGACGGGACAGTGCAGGGCTGAATGGACGAGGGCCGAGGATCACTGGCTCTTCATCTATACAGCTGTCATTTGTTTTTCATAATACTTCCGCTTTAAGTGAGTCCTATCCAAATCCATTGCAGTCCTGGATCAGCAATTGTGCTAATATCCCTCCTATGTGAGACCAGGCAAAGGGGGATCTTGTAGGCCTTTCCTGGGGTGACAATGCTGCTCCTCCATAGGTATAGAGGCTTATTAATAAACAGTATTTATATAGCGCCAACATATAACACAGCGCTGTACATTAAATAAGGGTTGCAAGTGACAGACAAATACGGACAGTGACTGAAGAGCTTACAATCTAGGCGATTATGACAATGGAACACCTCCTAATGTAAGAAGAGTAAAAGGCTGATCTTATCCTGGGGTGAAATGCTGCTCCTCTACAGGTTTACAGGATTATTATTTTTATTAATATTAATACTAAAAAACAGTTTTTTATAGTACCAACATATTACAAAGCGCTGTACATTAAATAGGGGTGCAAATAACAGGCAGATACAGACAGTGACAAAGGAGGAGGAGAGGACCTTGGGCAGAAGAGCTTACAATCTAACAGGAGGGGGAGGTAGCACACTATTAAGGAGAATATAAAGCGGTGGGTGAGTAGTGAGGGTTTAAGAGACAGAAGAAGACGGTAGCTGAGGTTGAAAAGATGGGTTTTTAGGATAACAATATGTTGTCACCCCAGGACAGAAAATATGGCAGTGGCACAATGGGTTTCTGGTATGTGTATTTATTTCGGTATGGGTTGAATTCCATGGACATCTTTTTTCAACCAATGTAACCAATGAAAACCAAATTCTTCCTGATCTGCTGAAAACATGTGAAGTCATATGAGACCTACACAATCAACTATATTAAATCAACACTTGAAAAAAATGTCAATAGAAATAATATCCGATGATTATTTAGGGGTCACTATTATAAAATATAACCAATATCCGAACAACACTGGAATCTAAAAAGTAGAATTCCTGTTCAAATTTTATATCCTATTACCTGGAGAGTAGAGCTGGTTAGATTACAATTGCTGGTAATTCCGACTCAAATTCCAACCTTCTTTCTCTACATAAATTTCCCCATATGAAAGTTTGTTGAGGTTGGGGAAGGATTATTGTGAAATTTACAATCTCCAGATATTGATCTAAAAACTTGGCAGATGTTCTGTTTGTACTGTTGTTTGGAAATCTACTTTATCCGTTTGATTGCTCTTAGAAAAATAATTCATATGCAAAAATAGAAGATTGCGATATCAACGCTTAATAATTGGGATACAATGTGTGTGTCTTTCTGTGTTTGCTGTCTATAGAAAGTTTCCAAGATATATATCTCATGATGAATGTTTTCCATTGTCGTATGTTGACCAATGAAAGGTTGGGCTGAGAGATAAGCGTATATAGGCAAGACACGTGTATAAACACCGTCCATTCACCTCCGGGAAGTGAGTTCCAGCAGTGGAAGATTTGCAGACAGAAGACCTTTGGGGAGACTACAAGACAAAAAGAGAAATGAGTTCCAGCTATGAATTGAATAAGCAAGAAGGACTTCCAAACCCGGCTTACTCCGGCCCCTACCCCCCCAATCCACCTGGCTACCCCCCCAATCCACCTGACTACCCCCCTAATCCACCTGGCTACTCTGCCTATCCACCTGGCTTCTCTGCCTATCCACCTGGCTACCCTCTTAATCCATCTGGCCCATCAGTCTTTACTCCCAGCCAGGTCCCTACCTATAGCAATATTCAACCATCACACTATGGTGGCCAACCTCAACCTGGAGTCATTGTGACTACACAAGCCATGGTGATGACCCTTCCTCAACCAGCCTACAAGGACTACATGACCTGGTCCATATTGAACCTAATTTTCTGCAACCTCATTCTTGGAATTGTGATCTATTTTTCCCCTGGCTGTGGAACTTCATGTCACTTCCTGTTCCACAACAAGAAAGGAGCGAGCATCTCCCCCAAATGGGCATTGTCACCAGTGAACCCCCCGGGGCTATAATGCACACTGATCCGAATAGCCCAGTACAAACGTTACACGGTTCCCTTATTCCATCAATCCCTATAGGTCCCCACCATTAGAATCTTCCAAGTTAGGGTCATTGGGGTGCCCCAAGCAAGACACCCACCCACCTGCCTCTTCCAAGCCAAAAACCTACAACCATAACCCCCCATATTCTAGGCAATAAAAGAAGAGTGGGGGGTAGTCAGTATGGAGAGGGTGAGCTAGGATGGGCATCAGCCAGGGTGGGATGGGATTCATCATTTACTTTTTTACACCCAACTCCCCGCAGCTTTCCGAACGGCTCTCCTTCCCCTGCACACAGACAGGAACCATTGGATTGAGTCGGGGGGAGGCTGCAGACGGCACTTCTTCTGTTGGGTTTTAAAAACTTAATAAAACTTTATAAAGAAACTTCCTTGTCTTGGTGGCCCATCAGAAAGTAGTAGTGGGGACCTACACAGAAGTCTAATTGGAAAATTAGATAACATTGGAGCTGCATTACCTGGTGACACAACAGCAAGGAATTGAAATGGGGACATAGACAACATCCAAGCTCCCTATTCTGATTTAACAATAGGAAATGTTTGGAATTCTCTCAAATGGAGATATAACAAAATTCCTTCTTGATACCCTAAGATATTTTTTCCTTTCTTCTGAATACTAAACTTGGTATATAATATATATTTTAATTTATTCCATTACAGACCCGGGATGCTGTTAGAAATGGACATTCCTCCTCGGCTGCAAGTCATTCCCATACAGCTTTAGGTTTGAACATTGCCGCCCTGGTCCTGGGCATAATAGTCCACGTCTGCTGGATATCCTGGCTCATCTACTGGTCTGTGATTTATGGGCATTATATCAATTCCTACTACAACTACTACAATGACGGATACAACGGCTAGAACTGACCTCAGATCTCACCTGCAAGCTTCCATATACAACCTGTTTGCTGCATATTGATGTTTACTAATAATACATATTTTTCCCTGCTGAGCGATGTGACCCCCTTGCTGGTCATGACTGCTTGATGAATGGCAGAGCTTCCTTTCTTATTATTTAAGGCAAAGTTGCTCAACCAGGGTTGTTCTGGAGGTTGCCAGAGGATCTTCTAACTCAGCGGTCCCCAACCACCGGGCCGCGGGCCCACTACCGGTCCGCGGCGGTGTTTTCAGTGGGCCGCGAGTACATGATCCATTATTGAAAACGAAGCGGCACCCAACCACCATCCGCGGACCGGAAGTGGTCCGCAGCGGTGTTTGTATGAGATGCCGGTAAATGTACACAGTAGTCTGTGTACAAGCAATGCGAGCACATGACATGCAGCTCGATTGGCTGTCAGATGTCATGTGATCGCTTTGAAGCAGCAGAGGTGCACAGAGAGAAAAGAGAAGACGCCAGAGTATGTCTTCTCTTTTCTCTCTGTGCACCCCCCCCCCCGGTCCTCAGAGAAATTTCCTTCCGTGAAACCGGTCCCTGGGGCCAAAAAGGTTGGGGACCGCTGTTCTAACTGATCCCAATGATCTTTTTGGCTATCTGTAAGGGTGACATTCTTCCCAATGGCCAGCAATGTAAGAGGAATTCTTCCTACCGGCCATCATACTACCATGTACTGTGAGCTGTGGATATAACAGAGGGTCCCCAGAAGACCTGGGTCCCCCCATGTTAAAAAGGTTGATTTAAGGCAGGGGTCGGAAAAGTCTGCCTTTAGGCAAGATACGACCTAGCCGGTAGTTCGTTTCGGCCCAACGACCCTGACCTATCCAGCCCAATGCCGGCCGGCAACCTGCGGCTCTGGATCGGCCAGGGGGCATTAGGTGCCGCCTCCTTGCAGTTGTTCCCATATTCTCCACGGCCGCCGTTCATACTTCCTCCGTCGCGGTAAAAAGGGGAAGCTCCCTGAAGGTAAATCCCTCTCCTCTGCAGTGCATACATTGCAGGGGCGTTCCCTGGTGGTGGGTGGAGCCATTAGGCTGGGACTCAGAGTCCGGCTTAGTGTGCTCCCGCTCACTCCTGAAATGGCCATAAAAGTTTGTCGACCCCTGATTTAAGGTGTACTGGTTGGCACTTCAGCCTTTGCATCGCTAGGTCCCAGGTTCGAATTGCAGGTTCTCCCTGTGTTTGTGTGGGTTCCTCCGGGTACCCAGGGTTCCTCCCACATTCCAAAAACATGCAGTGAGGTTAATTGTCTTACCCCTAAAATTGACCTTAGACTGCGTCAAAAGACAAATGACTATGGTAGGGACATTATATTGTGAGCCCTATTGAGGGACAGCTAGTGACATGGCTATGGACTTTGTACAGCGCTGTGTAATAGGATGGCGCTATATAAATACTGTATATTATTATTAATACTCAGGACATATGCGGTCATCTACATTTTGACCACTAGGTGGACTCTTGTCCTATGAATCTTCCATACATCTAATGGTAACATTGTAATATTGGATAAGGAAATTGCTGCTGAAGTAGGTATCTTCTACTACAACAAATGTTCAAAATGTATCAAAATCCTTTGTTCTACCTGTTTGTTGCTTTGAATAAAATAATGTGTAAATAAAATCACTTAATTTTGTTTTATGCCTATTAATTTGTACAAAATATTTGTAATTGAAAAAAATGTTTTTTTATTTTAAATCTGCAGCTTTCATTATGTAAATACCTGGCAAAGCTTCCTGTTATAAGGTGACAACACGCTCTGTCTCCTAGTTGTTCTTCTTACTACAAGTGGCTGTATCAACACCACCATGAGGAATGCAGCCATTGCTGGTTTGCATGCAATTGCAGCAGATCAGCAATCAATAAATGTCAGTGTAACCCTTATACTTTAAATTCAATATACATTTAAAAACTGAGGTTGTAATGAGTGATGAATCAAAATATTCCTATTTTATAATTATAGATGAATTTTTGCCTGTAACACAAAAAGCCGCCTTTAATTACATCTGTAACGTAATGAAATTGTGTAATTATCAGTGAGAAGAAGTCTGATGCAAACCGTACTGGGAGAATAATTTACAAATCTGTGAATCTGACATTCACCAAACATTATCTAGTGCAGAATCGATCACTTGAAAACACATGGAGCTGGAAGATACAGAAACTTTTGCAGGCATTCCATATTCCATCCGCAGCCACTCAAAGGGCTCTATTTATAAATGATTCCCCCTGACATTTGCTGAGCTGGTCGAATCCCTCTAAGTGTATCCTTTCATTTAATGTACAGCGCTGCGTAATATGTTGGCGCAATATAAATCCTGTTTAATATTAATAATAATATTAATTTCCTATTAATAATAATAATGACCCATTCTGCCACCTAGTGGCCAATCTCAAGAGTACACAGCTGTCACAATATGAAATGCTGTGTATAGGAACATTATGAACAAATCTAGAGTGAATAGACAGGGAAACCATTTATGAATAGAGGCCAAGCTGTATAAAGCTGCATGGGACCAAGTGTCAGCTAAGCATGGAACACAGCAAAACCTATGGCATTCTGTATATCCCAAATAAAAGGCAGGGATGCAAACCAATCAAACTAAACTAATTGAAGAATAGAAATATTAATAAGAGTATGAACTTGTAAATGAATGAACCAAGAAACATGAATGAAGGCATGAAAGGCCAGGAAACTATAATATATATATGATAAATTAATTGATAATAAAATCAAATATATACTCACAAAAATGAAGACAATTTATCACCTTGGTAAGAATAGGCAGAGCAATCATCATCGTTTTATACAATGGCCTGATTTATTAAAGCTCTCCAAGGCTGGTGAGAATACATTTTCATTTTCAACCTGAAATGGATCTGGTCCAGTCCAGGATTCAAAACATTTTATTGTCGAGGATGAATGTATTTCCCTCACACAGACTCCTTGCTAAAGATGTAGTTTTTACAGACACGTGTCAGAACAATCAAAGGTGGTTATTGTTCTAATTTATTCAAAAAACGTGGGAATATTTATACAATGTAAAGAAGAAGGGACAGAAGTGATACGTGACTTTTCAGAAATCCTGAGTAAAATAATTTGTGACCCTAATATCTTCACAATACCCCAGGTGACCGTCCTTTGATTTTTAATACACGTTGGACACATGAAAGGGACACAAGATTCAGGATGTACAGGATGTTCAGACCCCCCACAATGCAGATTTCCTGATGTATCTGTCATAGATACTCCTGTTAAGGTATAAATTAGGCAGAATGAGTAAAGTCTTTCAAAGCATATCTGATAGAACAATGGTCAATTGGTCACAAGACGGAACCCAAAGATCCCTTGGGGCAATGTGTGTAGATGTAATAGTCCATTTGTTGCTATGAGGCCTTGTGTATAATGTATTGATGATTTTACATAAGGAGTCCACATCATTATAGCAAACAGCAAAATGAAGAAATCTTTTCAAGGTTTTCTGGATCACCCAGCTTCACCGATTAAAATGTGTATCCAGCCTTTAATAAATCAGGGCCACAGCTTTGCTACCAACACAACTTATAATAAGACGTCAGGTTGAATGTCTGGTGGCCTTTGGTAATGTCCAGAGTCGCTCCTCATTCTCTTTAGTTTATTATGTTATTCCGGGTGAAAGAACCTGTTACATATTCTGCAATCCATCTCATAGTTTGTTCTGTGTCGGTTCCCTGAAATGTGTCACCGCTGTGTGTTGTCGGTCTGCGTATTGTTTCAGGGCCATGGGAAGATTTGATTTCATTGTAGATTGTAAGCTCTTCAGGGCAGGGTTCTCTCCTCCTGTATCACTGTCTGTATTAGTCTGTCATTTGCAATCCCTATTTAATGTACAGCGCTGCGTAATATGTTGGCACTATATAAATCCTGTTTAATAATAATAATAATAATAAATTGGAGACTTGCCCAGTGCAAGCAACAACCCTGTGCGTGTCCGGTATGGTGAAAAGATGAAAAGGTATAATGATCAGTATAAGAAAAATGATTAGATTTTATTATTATTACACAGTATTTATATATAGCACCAACATAATATGCAGTGCTGTACAAAGCCCCTAGTCATGGGACTAGCTGTCCGTCAAAGGGTCCCACAATCTAATGTCCCTACCATAGTCATATGTCATTATCACAGTCTAAGGTCTATTTGGGGTGAGGCAATTAACCTCATGGAATGTGGGGGGAATCTGAAGCACCTGGAGGAAATCCACGCAGATACAAGGAGAACCTGCAAACTCCATGCAGATAATATCCTGGCCGAGATTCCTACCTGAGACTCAGCGCTGCAAAGACAGGCCACTATACCTAAAGTTCTATTGAGACCGATTGTTTCTTAAAGTTCTGAAAATAGAGATATTGGGCCTGATTTATTAAAGCTCTCCAAGGCTGGAGAGGATACATTTTTCACAGTGAAGCAGTGAGATCCAGCAAACCTGGAATGGATTTCTTAAAAAGTCATTGCTGTTTGTAAGCAAATGTTTTCAATCCTGGACCAGATCCATTCCAGTTTTTTGGATCACTCAGCTTCACTGTGAAAAGTGTATCCTCTCCAGCCTTAGAGAACTTTAATAACTCAGGACCAATGTATTGGGGTATTAAGGTTTTAAAGGAATGCCACCAGAGACTGTTGATCCAGGGAATATCCTATTGTATCACATTTTGTTCCCCATTGAGTAAGCTGATCCATATGGAAAAAAGGGATTTTCTTGCCTTCCTCTGGATCACTGGTACATATTGGGTTCTATCTGGAATATTCGGGTTTCTGGTAGGTGTATTTATTTCTCTAGCGGTTGAACTCAACGGATTTTGTCTTTTTTCAACCAATGTAACCAATGAAAACCTGTGAAGTCATATGAGACCTATAGAATCAACTATATGAAGTCAACACTTGAAAAATATATCTATAGAAATAATCCCCCGCTTGTATAACAGAGTAATGATGATGATTTGCCATATTAACAAATATCACAAACAGTAGAGTAATTTTATTTCCTATTGGAATAAACTTTGGAGATCGATGATTGTTTAGAGGTCACTGTTATAAAATATAACCAATATCCGAACAACAATGGAATCTGAAAAGTAAAATTCCTGTTCAATGTTTATATCCTATTACCTAGAGAGTAGAGTTGGTTAGATTACAATTGCTGTGAATTCCGACTCAAATTCCAACCTGGGATTGGAACTAAAAATTTGAGCAATGTAAGTTATTATTATTATTATTACTTTATTATTATTATTATTAAGTTCTGATCCAACATTACTTCTCATTGATGGGCATGAAGACAGCTGGATTGGCTGAGCTGTACTATACCCGTCATTTTACAGCAGTCATCACCCGGTATAGGACAGCTTAATAAACAAACACTAATTCCTACTTAGAACTTCTGAACTGTTGTGGCCAGATTAAAATCAAATTGGATTTTTACTATTTCGAGCATCTGTAATAGTAAAGTCAGATGATACATTCAAATTTCAATAATTTCTTTCCATTCTCTATAGATTAGGATACATCAAAGTGCCCCTGTGCCCAGACTATGGGCATTATATTATTTAGACAATTCTAATAAGTATTAAAAAAGATCAAGGCATCAGTGACCTCTCCAGGTGACTCCATTGTGGCGGTAGGCTTACCCAGCATTGGAAGTGATCATCTGACCAATTTATACCAAATTTGATCCAGAACAAGCTTCACATTACTAAGCCCTGGACGGGACCCTTTGAACCTCCAAAATGAGTTGAGTTTTTATGGCTGAATCTGAATAAAATGAAGTCTGTTCTTATGATCCTTTGCTTTCCTTTTTGCATAGCCAGTCTTTCCTCAAGCACAAACTGACCTTCAGCAATCACTTCTGGGAAAGTTGCCTGGGGATGAACAATTGTTTAAAACTTAGCAAAGAACATTCCTTCAAGAGATCCAGCACTCCGTTCCTCTCCTCATTGATACGAAGTTATACATTTTAAACGATCTCTTGAATCAAATATGAATTACATTTGTGTAAGGGTTTAATTTATTAATAAATATAAAGCATTCAACCAATCAAGGCATCCAAAAAATAGGGCAGTAAGCAATGGCTTCCTGTACCATACCCCCCAGCCATCCATGTGGGGAAGGAGGCCTTGTCCCTCAACATTGGAACACAACCTTCTTTCTCTACATAAATTTCCCCATATGAAAGTTTGTTGAGGTTGGGGAAGGATTATTGTGAAATTTACAATCTCCAGATATTGATCCAGATTGATTGCTCTTAGAAGAATAATTTATAGTCAGAAATATGAGATTGCCATATTAATGCCTAGTGACTGGGATACAATGTGTGTGTTTTTCTGTGTTTGCTGTCTATAGAAAGTTTCCAAGTAATATATCTCATGATGAATGTTTTCCATTGTCGTATATTGACCAAAGAAAGGTTGGGCTGAGAGGTAAGCATATATAAAGTGTGCATTCACCTCCGGGAAGTGAGTTCCAGCAGTGGAAGATCTGCAGACAGAAGACCTTTGGGGAGACTACAAGACAAAAAGAGAAATGAGTTCCAGCTATGAATTGAATAAGCAAGAAGGACTTCCAAACCCGGCTTACTCCGGCCCCTACCCCCCCAATCCACCTGGCTACCCCCCCAATCCACCTGACTACCCCCCTAATCCACCTGGCTACTCTGCCTATCCACCTGGCTTCTCTGCCTATCCACCTGGCTACCCTCTTAATCCATCTGGCCCATCAGTCTTTACTCCCAGCCAGGTCCCTACCTATAGCAATATTCAACCATCACACTATGGTGGCCAACCTCAACCTGGAGTCATTGTGACTACACAACCCATGGTGATGACCCTTCCTCAACCAGCCTACAAGGACTACATGACCTGGTCCATATTGAACCTAATTTTCTGCAACCTCATTCTTGGAATTGTGGCCGTTGTATTCTCCTCTAAGGTAAGGCACAATATGCCTCTTTTATAACCAACATGCAGGATTTTATTGAGGGAAATGTTTACTTTTCTCATGATGATCGATATCTTTATCCACACAAAGCCAAAATCTATTTTTCCCCTGGCTGTGGAACTTCATGTCACTTCCTGTTCCACAACAAGAAAGGAGCGAGCATCTCCCCCAAATGGGCATTGTCACCAGTAAACCCCCCGGGGCTATAATGTGCACTAATCCCAACAGCCCAGTACAAACGTTACACGGTTCTCTTATTCCATCAATCCCTATAGGTCCCCACCATTAGAATCTTCCAAGTTAGGGTCATTGGGGTGCCCCAAGGAAGACACCCGCCCACCTGCCTCTTCCAAGCCAAAAACCTACAACCATAACCCTCCATATTGTAGGCAGTAAAAGAAGAGTGGGAGGTAGTCAGTATGGAGGGGGTGAGCTAGGATGGGCATCTGCCAGGGTGGCATGGGGTTCATCATTTACTTTTTTACACCCAACTCCCCGCAGCTTTCCGAGCGGCTCTCCTTCCCCTTCACACAGACAGAAACCATTGGATTGAGTCGGGGGGCTGCAGACGGCACTTCTTCCGTTGGGTTTTAAAAACTTAATAAAACTTTATAAAGAAAATTCCTTGTCTTGGTGGCCCATCAGGAAGTAGTAGTGGCGACGTATACAGAAATCTAATTGGGAAATAACATAACAGATAACATTGGAGCTGCATTACCTGGTGACACAACAGCAAGGAAGTGAAATGGGGACATAGACAACATCCATGCTCCCTGTCCTCCTAGATTGTAAGCTCTTCTGGTCAGGGTCCTCTCCTCCTGTCTGTATCTGTCTGTCATTTGCATCCCCTATATATTGTACAGCGCTGTATAATATGTTGGTGCTATATAAATACTGTTTAATATTATTAATATTCTGGTTTCACAATAGGAAATGTTTGGAATTCTCCCAAATGGGGATATAACAAAAATCCTTCTTGATACCCTAAGATATTTTCCCTTTCTTCTGAATACTAAACTTGGTATATAATATATATTTTGTATTTTTCCATTACAGACCCGGGATGCTGTTAGACATGGACATTCCTCCTCGGCTGCAAGTCATTCCCATACAGCTTTAAGCTTGAACATTGCCGCCCTGGTCCTGGGCATAATCGCCCACGTCTGCTGGATATCCTGGCTCATCTACTGGTCTGTGACTTATACGAGTTCCAATCCCTACTACAATGACGGATACAACGACTAGAACTCACCTGAGATCTCACCTGCAAGCTTCCATATACAACCTGTTTGCTGCATATTGATTTTGATCAATAAATATAAATTTCACCAAGGGTAATGCAGACTAAAACAAAATCTAACACCCAAGACTAAAGAAAAATATAATTGGCTTTAAATACATTTTTAGCCTTATAGCAATCCAATTTTTTATTATAAGTTCTAATTCTGGGGTCACTGACCAGGGCAAATCAATAAATACAAGTATAAGTTCGGGAATTCTGCACCTGGAAACACAGAGGGTAGAAGGAAGAGCTCACAATCTATTGGGGTATAATGACAGATATAGGAGGCAGAAGAGCCTACAATCTATTATAGTATAAGGGAGGATTTGGAAGATAGAAGAGCTTACAATCTATCAGGGTATATGGAAGGATACAAAATGCTGCGAAGCTTACAATCTATTAGGATATAATGAAATATATATTGAAGGATGAGGTAGAGACATTGGAGGTAGAAGAGCTAACAATCTATTGAAGGATAAGGTAGAGACATTGAAGGTAGAAGAGCTTACAATCTATTATGGTACATGGGGAAGGGGGGTGGAAGGCAGAGTATCTTAAAAATGACTAGGGTATGGTATAGAGATACAAAAGGTAGAAGAGCTTACAATCTATTAGAGAATAAAGGATCATACATAGGGTAGAAGAGCTTACAATCTATTAGGGAATAATGGATCATACATAGGGTAGAAGAGCTTACAATCTACTAGGGTATAATAAAACCATTCTATATTTTATTATTCTTCACATTTACTGGAATATACATTCCACATATAATTTGTTGCCATGAAACAAAGCTTGGATGCTGTGGCGTGTCATTATTTTGTGTTGTCCCCTTCGTGTATTTCCTGAAGGACAGGAATACCTGCAATGGGACAAGCATGGTGATTGTAGGGGAACAAATTGTCCGTCTATATAATGCATGACACTTGGAGAATTTCTCATTGTTCCCTCAGGACAACTCAGAAACAGTCCACAGATCTGCAGCAAGGCAGTGCGGTCTATAGGAAGGAATAGGACTTTGGCCACAAGTGACTTCAGTGAGTGAAGAACAAACCAAAGCCAGAAGATAAAAAGAATGGATGCAAGTGCTAAGATGGAAGGAAATGCCCCACCACAATATTCACCCCCATCTGCTTATCCCCCACAATATGCTCCTAATATTGCTGGTCTGTCAGTATATGCAATAACTGCTCCTCCAGTCTATCCTCCAGGTCCTCCCTTTTATCCAGCCAACTATAATCCAGAGGCCATTCCCATCGGGACCTGTCACTTACCTGCCAAACCATTCTTATTTTCCCCACCACCATGCGCCCAACCTCCACTGCTGCTTCAATGTTCAGGTATTGTGACAACCACCGAGCAGAATTTGGCTGTCGTACCTCAGAGAACCCCCAGAACCTTCCTGGCATGGTCCATCATCAATCTGCTCTTTTTTAACCCAGTTTTGGGACTTGTGGCTGTGATATACTCTGTTAAGGTAAAACCAAGGTGAAACATTATATGTGTTTGTAGTTTTTTTCAATTGTTGAACAATTTTGTAGACCTTGCACTTTTTTGGCTTATTTTGGTAGGTTCCATTAGTAAAAACAATACCCAGAGTTAGGAGAAAGTTCTGTGCCATCTGCCTTGCCCACTTTTGGGTTATGGTTCTGTAACAACTGGAAAAACATAGCTACCTGGCTTACTTCTTGCTAATTTCATGGCTACTTTCAGTGCTTTCTGAGTTGCTAGGATTTAACTGATCATAAAGATAAGGTCAAAGCCTCAGAAAGTGCTGAAACCACCAACTAAATGGGACCGCAGGAAAACTAGAACTTCCAGAAAGACTGGTCTGCCATGGCAAGCACATAATTCCTTGGGACTAGTAATACCCATCAATTTTGGGGTGGAAGAAAAACACTAAAGTCATATAAAGTAAAAAAAAAATTTCTGTACAAAGAAATTTGTTTATATAAATATCATTTTTATGTATATAAATGAACCAAATATAATATTTATATTATAATATAATTATTATATAACGTGATTATCTGTCTATTTATATAATAATTAATACTATACATACAAATAATACATATGTATAGGCATACATCTAGGAGGGCAACCAACCTTACATTAAAAAAAAACAAACAGGGAAACTAAATTGACTCAAGTATAAACCTAGAGCACAAAATGCTGTAATCAACAGATATGCCAAAAAATTGAATGGGAAAAAATGTTCATGCTTTGTTATTTTTAAAACATTTTTGACTCAATTTGCTTATTACCCTCTCCCTTTTTACAGGTTAAAGTATTTTGTGATTTTAAGAGGACATGATGGGTCACTTGCTTCTAAATTTTCTTTTCTGCATTATTGTTGGCCACCAGCAAATGGAGTTGTGTCCTCATGTAAAGTGTATTATAAACTTTGATAATGTATACGAGGGAAAAAGTTTGTTACACATTTATTATTAGGACACAGTACCATCTAGTGTATAAGACGGCAAGAGTTAGTTACACAATTTATAGGAGGACAATGTTGCCATCTAGGGTATTGGATGTCAAAAGATTGTTACACATTTTATATGAGGGCACAGTAGTGCCATCTAGTATATTAGATAGCAAGAGTTTGTTACACATTTTACATGAGGGCACAGTGCTATCTTATGTATAAGATGGAAAAAGTTTGTTACATATTTTATATGAGGGCACAGTGCCATCTAGGGTAAGAGATAGCAATAGTTTGTTACACATTTTATATGAGGGCACAGTGCTATCTAATGTACAAGATGGAAAAAGTTTGTTGCACATTTTATATGGGGACACAGTGCCATCTAGTATATTAGATAGCAAGAGTTTGTTACACATCTCATATGAGGACACAGTGCCATCTAGTGGTCTGATTTTTCCAAAAACAGCATTTTCAAGTCGAAAAGTTTTAGTATTTACAGTATATACATTTTATCTTTGTTACAATTAAGAAGTCATATGCTATTTCATATGGATATACTGATGATTTCTTACCCAAATGTGGTGATGTGCACCCCTTAAGTCGATTGTACCTTTTAGATGTGCAGAATATTATTGGCCATGAAGTCCTGGCTGTAACCAGCACAGGGAGAAACCTTCTTATGCTGAATCTGTATTATATTTCATGGTTAGTGTTCTCCCCAGACCCTTTTAGCTGGGCGCATCACCCAGCACCTTTCAGTGACCCCCCAGCTGTTTTCGTGTGGTTACTGAAAAGTTGGGTCGCAATACAGGGGCTGCCATCCACCTACAGCTTCCCACCCCACCCCTGATGTACAATGTCTATTACAACCTAATTGTGTTTTACTCTTCTTCCAGGCACGACGCTCATTGACAAGGGGAGATTTTCCTTTAGCTTTTTTTTATTCACAAAAAGCTTTTATATTAAACATCTTTACATGCGCCTTTGGAATAATAACACATATTATATGGATTATTTGTGTCATTGTAATATACACAAGTGGTAATCATTTTGGAGGAAACCCTTTCTCTTGCAATAATTTGTTTTTCTGTAATATAAATGGGTAACAAAGCCTCGTGTGTGCACAGATCTAAGGAAATCAAACATCTTCTATCTGATGATTGGAACATACAATAAAACTATTAGTGATTTGTCCCCATGGAATAATAATAACTGGAATCATATAAATGTTGTTTGTGTTATCTGGAAAATCATCGCATGCTTGGAAATCAGCGTTGTTGTATCTCACACAGAACAAGGAGGAATAAGAAATCCAAATTCAGTCCAGAAAGCTTTCTTCTGATATTCACCAACAGAACCTGACTTTCACCTTCACTGACTTTGCCTAATACTTACCTATAAGTGTGGAGTTGTAATATTGTCAAATAAACATTATTGATACTCATAAACTTTAATGTTTTACTGTTTTGTCAGATTTGTTTCAACAGAATGATCATTGCTGTAATCAGTAGAAGTGCGATTCTTCATTTGTAAGCTATTCTGATATATGTAAATGCAGCCAAAATCTACCCCCTACTCCTTTAAGAGAACACTCTGAAATCCATCTTTTCAAACTTGCTTACCTGTCGTCTTCTGTCTTTTGAAACTTTCACTGCTTCCCACCACTCCATATTCCCCCTCCTACTGTATGTTGCTTCCCCCACCTCTTAGATTGTAAGCTCTTCAGGTCAGGGTCCTCCCCCCCGTGTCACTGTCTGTATCTGTCTGCCATTTACAACCGCTATTTAATGTACAGCGCTGCAGTTGCTGTTGGTGCTATATAAATCCTGTTTATTATTATTATTAATAATAATAATAATAATAATAATAATATTTGTTAATTCAGTCTTATTTTACCCACCTGGGCGTTACACTGATGTCTAGATTTCTGTACCAAAAGCGTTATACTGTTTTTCATGAAATTTTTATTTTTTAAATTGTAGACCTGTAACTTACAGAAATATGTCCGAACAAGGTTCTAGTAGATATCATGAATATAAAAAAAGTTTGAAACACACATAATCATGTAAAAAAAAATACTTTTAATAAAATTAAATAAAAGACACAAAAATCAGCTTAAACAAGAATACACAAATAAATGAAAAATCCTGAGAATGCGATAATTCGGTATACTGTATAGTAATATATTTTTCTAAAACACCTCCCTAGTGTCCAACCGTCCAACGTCACATACCTATAGACAAAACCACATAAATATATTTTGTATTATTTTGTATTGGATTGGATACAGGACTTTGTATTGAATCCAATACAAAATATTTGAATTTCCTGCTACGACCCCCATCGACGGGCGCATGCACGGACATCATCAGGAATCGGCGAGGGACACGTACGCGATTGCCGGGTATTCTGTGTTAAATTTTTTGCATGGAAATTTATTTTAGATTGTAGGCTATAATTCACTGAATTACTCAATAATTACTTATAATTCACCGAATTTCCGCATTATTTGTCATGCTTGCAGGGGGGTCTATGCAAACTTTTATTTTGTTCTCTTTACAATGCTGACTTGTGTTTAGTTACTGAGTGTAAGATACACAGAGATGGCTAAACATTATATTGGCCAATGTTTTTGGAAACCTGTTTTATATGTTTCCATTCTAAATCAATGCCCATTAATATGCAATTATAGGAATGTGTGCTTATTTGCAAGTACTGATGTTGGAAGAATTCTGGTTCACAATTTGTGTTCTATCTCATCACAAAGAACTTTAGTGGAGTTGAGGACAAAACAAGACACTCATGTTCTTTGACACCAACGTTTCTTGGGGTTCCATGGACCCTTAGGGTTCCTCCAGAGACTGATAGGGGTTCCTTGAGCAATGAGCAGTTTGTGCCCCTCGGGTCCAGTTAACTGACCCCAATGGTCTTTTTGGCTATCTGTAATGGTGACATTGTTCCCAATGGCCAGCAATGTAAGAGGAATTCTTCCCACTGACCGCCATGCTAATATATGGTGATCTATGGATATAGGAAATATAGAAAGGTGTTCCTGGTTATATCAGCCCCATGTTAAAAGGGTTGACCAAAACTGGTGACAGTATGTCTTTATGGAGCTGGCTTTGGGTGGTACAGTCATAAGTGAACAGAAAAGTCTTCTCCAAACTACAGAAAACCACAAGGTTGGAAGAGCAAAATTGTCTAAAGTGCCTTTGCATGCTGTCAATAAATTGGTTGCTTCCATTATTGATTATTTTCCATTATATCTCACGCTCTGAACATTCTTGTTACTTCTAAGAAATCTCTTACACGCCTTGTACACCGTCTTGGTCTTTGTGGCTGAATCCTTGCCGGTGTCACATTTCTTCTTTCAGAATTGGGGACAAGCCGCGACACGACTGGGAATAATTACAGGGATTTGCTCCGAACATGCGGAACTCATTCACAAGTTTACTAACAGTGATTTCTAAGTCATAATAATGATTTTCTGTCTGTTCTCCATTAGGTGTGCAAATAAAGGTCATCTTAGATGTGAGCGATAACATTATCATTATCAGATTATATTCTGGAATATAAAGATGCAGGGAAGACTTTGGGGCAGTTTCAGAAGAGTGAGATTTGCTTCACATAAAAAAAAAACTAAAAACTGAAAAATAAAAGTTTTTGGACGCAATGTATTCAGCTTCAGAGGATGATAAGATGGGATATTCGCAGAAACCATTTTGGGGAAGGAATCCATCATTTTATGACTGTTCATCGCCTACACAGGATATGAGGACAGCTCTTCCATCTCCATATTCTGCGGAGGAGTCATGTTCTTCTTCTGGTGACATGTTGAGATGTAGTGTCCTGGACATGGTCATCTGCTGCCTTCCCATTGGGATTGCTGCCTTTCTCTTCTCATGCAAGGTAAATACCAATGGCTCTATTATTAGAAATATATACATTCCCCCTTTCAGTTCAGTTATAGAATTAGTTTTTTTCCTATTAATTTCCTATTGTGACAGCTGTGCACATTTAACGATTGGCCACTAGGTGTCAGAATAAGAGTCATTGCCCCTGATTCATCAAACAAAATCGGATTATCGGTCGCGCATTCGTATTAGCGATCCGGAATCGCGCGCGATCGCGCTATTCA
>NC_092868.1:3619042-3623216 GCF_032062135.1 Pyxicephalus adspersus
GAGTGGACGCGCGCACTCGAGTCCCGGACCGCGGTAATCCGCGATCGCGGGTCGCGCGTATTATCGCGCTTCCCGCGATCGCGGATTTCAATGATGAATCAGGGGCATTGTTTTAATAGGAGACCTGTAGGGAGATACAACCACCAGTGAATTTCAGAATTACTATTAATAATAATAAGCAGGATTTATATAGTGCAAAAATATTACACAGCGCTGGGAAAAATTTATAAATAGTGCCCAGAGTCAATCCAAAATATGTATGGTGGCTGAATACTAGTTCCCTGTCTGTCATGCAGGTAAGAAGTTCCGAACTCGCAGCATTTTCTGAACTTCATACTTCTTTCAGTGACTCAGGAATTTAGATATTGGGCCTGATTTATTAAAGCTTTCCAACACTTTATAGAATACATTTTCATCATTGAAGCTGGATGATCCAAAAATACCTGCAATGGATCCGGTCCAGGATTACAAACATTGCTTTTGAGAGAGAGCTTTAATAAATCAAGGCCATTGGATCTACATGACAGCCGGGCACCTGGGCTTTTCAGAAGGTCAACTGCAATCATGTTTTTATTTCCTTCATACAGGTTTCCCTATAGGCTGTGCCATTTATTAGGACAAGCATACTTCTATGTAAAGTCTCTGATTCGTTTGGGGTTTCCAGGCAAAACAAATTTAAAATTTCCCTATTATTAATAATAAAGAGAATGTATATAGTGTCAACATATTACGCAGCGCTGTAATTTAAATAGTGGTATAGCCAATGTAAGTGTGAATAATTTAAACATGGCGGCATGAATAAAAGCTTGATGACCCAAACTAATATGTATGGATGTATTGCAGAGAAAAGATTACACTAAAGGATAAACGTCATATGGTAAACAATTACAAAAAACCCTTGGCCCCATTGGCTTACAGTAACAGGATGTTAGGGAATGAAGGTACTAACGTAGATTGGGTTGGGGGCTTCCTTCCTGCAGACCCCTGTTGCTTATCAGGTTGTTGAAACACCGCATCACAGCACAATTACCAAATACCAGGATCATTCATACAAAAAACCATGGTGAGGTCCAAAGTTATATTATGTCTGTATTATATGGTCAATTCAGATGGTGGTAACTCTAGTGCAGGGTGTCAAGCTCTGGCCCAAGGGCCAAGTCTGGCCCTCAAGGTCCTTTTTTTGGCCCCCAAAGGAATCCTAAATATGACCTACAGCTGGCCCGCCATTGCCTTGAAATAGCGCCGATACTACAATTTCTGACATTGCTCAATAGATCAGCGGGCTCCTATGTGTGGCCCCGCATTGGACTGTTTTATAAATGCAAGCAATGCCAGGAACTTTAGTAGCGGCTCTATTCCAATGAAGAGGGAGTTCCAGCAGCGGGCCACTCATAAGATTTAGCCCACCTTAATTTTTTCAATAAATTTCAAGGTTGGCCCGCAACTTTGTCTAAGTTTTTAATTTTGTCCGTCTGTGTATTTGAGTTTGACACCCCTCCTCTAGTGCATTGTGGGTGTGAATTGTATGGTAGAGGTATGCTTTATCTGGATATATTATTTATATGATCTCAGTAGAAGGATAAAACCCATTCCTTTACTTATGTTGAAAGATATGTGATATACCGGACCCACGTCTGCTTATATGGGCGACCCTTCACCCATCACTTTAGGTCAGTGTTTGTCAGCCCGGGCTCTGTGGAACTGTAGTGATCCATCAGAGGTTTCTGAGGGTTTTTTGAGCAATGACCAGTTTGGACCTCTCGGGTCAGTAGGTGACACCAATTATATTTTTGGCTATCTGTAGAGCATTCTTCCCACTGCCCAGCAATGTAAGAGGAATTCTCCCCATTGGTCACCATGCTAATATACATTGCGTGGTGGGTATAGTAATCATAGAAGGGGAACCCTAAGATCTGAATGTTATTTCAAGGGTTCCCCATATTATAAAGACTGAGAACAGCCTATTCTGTAGACCACCGATGAACCTCTGAGGACTGATTGTATCGTCAGGTTTTCTATTGATCATGAAAGGAAAAGTTAAAAAGAAAGGATCTAACTTTTGAAAACTTTATCTAACTTCAGGCACGAAGATCTCCTGGTGAAGGACGAATCATACAGCCCTCCCAACGACGGTTTCAGAATGAAGGCTTTGTGGACATGGACCTAAAAATTATGATGAACCTCAATTAATGACTGAGCAGTGTGGCCCCCCTATACCTCAGATATATTTTCTATATCATGCTGTTGGTTTTTTATCAGTATGAAAATATACATGATCCTCCAGATGTAAATGGATCTCCATTGTTTCATCCCTGTTTTACCCAAAATAATGTTTGCATAGCATAGTCTACGTGTACAGCGAGTCTTCCTGGGAAAGAAATACAACATTGCTATATTATTATTATTGCTGTATAGTGTTTAAAGAATGATGGTAATAGTTAACCTAAACACAAGAACACCATGCAGCCAAAGGTTTGTGACTATATGACCAATATATAGCCATATATGTGACTGTTAATGCTAAGACATGCAAAGACACCTTAGTGTTACTCAACCTATGGATCCTCTGCTATAATTCCTATATCCATAGCTCACAGTATATTAGTGTGGTGGTCAGTGGGAAGAATTCCTCTTACATTGCTGGTTATTGGGAAGAATGTCACCCTTACAGATAGCCAAAAACATCATTGGCGTCACTTATACTGACCTGAAAGGCACAAACTGCTCACTGCCCAAGGAACCCCCAGCAACCTCTGGAGGAACCCTGGTTGAGAAACTCCAACCTTGAGCTCATAGGTTGGTGAAGACCCTTTTCTGTTCCTCCCCGACTTCCATAACTGTTGACTGTTCCTCCTATGTACAAAGCCAGCTCCATAAAGACATGGTGGGACCAGTTTGGTGTGGAGTGTCCTGTACAAAACTCTAATCTCAACCCTACTGAACACCTTTGGGATGAATTGCAAATGGGAGCCAGTTTGTCTCATCCAACATTACTACCTGACCTCAATGGTGCAACTTCCCATAGACACCCTCCAAAGCTTTCTTAGAAGAGTAGAGGACATTGTAGCCACAATAAGGAGCATTTCCATATGAATGACCATGGTTTAGAGTGGGAAATCCTGCAAACTCATATAGATCACCAACCTGAGGTCTGACTATAGACTGGGAGCAGTTAGGTGACCAGGCAGTGTTATTAACAGCAATAGAGAAAGGTCAGATCACCAACCTGGTGTTTGGCAAAGCCTTGAATTTCCCAGGGCAAAAGGTAAAACAAAACACATTCATGTATTTGAGAAGATCAGCTTTAGGTGAATATATTGGTTTCCCATGCTTAGGTTCACTTTAAAGGATCTTTTCTTTTTTCTTAATAAATGGTTTCAACCCAGAGCTTACCGGGTGTTGGGTGATTTAAAGCCAATCAGAGCTGATAGTTCATTGTTTGGTAGATTTGGATGGATTGTATTAAATATTATAATAGGATGGTCACAGGAGCTCCGTCAAAGTTGTCCTACATTCTTTAGAACAGAACCGTTATTACTGAATCATCAATGGGAACAGTTTGGCATACACCCATTATACCTTCAATGCATTCCTGCGTATTACGTAAATTATTATTATTATGCAGATCTATATCTGACATATAATTAGCAAGATGATCCCATTATTTATGGTCTGAACTAATTGTAAAATTTCCAGGCTACTCCCAGCCTTTAAAAAAAAAACAGCGACTTAATGTCTTCACATCTGTTGTATTAAACTAAAGGGTCTGAAAGGAAATCTAAAGCCATGGCCCTCATATAAAAATGAATAAACTGACAATCGTATATGAGTAATATATTTATATAAAATTCTCCTAACTTTATAAAAGTGTTGGAGCATGAATTGTATCCACAGGCATTGAAGATGTGCAGCTCTCATCATAGGATAGAAGAGATTATTGGAGGCTAACTGAACTCACAACAAGAGGAGGCAAGGGATAATTAGGTTATCACACTACTACAGCTTCTCAAATAATAGTCGGCTTCTTAGTCCATGGACAGCCTCCCACAGAAACATTTACTTTTCACACCTTTTACATAATGGTCACTCTCTCCTGCTATGGTCAGCCTCTCATACTATGGTCAACCTTTTCATACTAAGGTCAACCTTTCATAATATGGTCAGCCTCTCATAC
>NC_092868.1:3624075-3647433 GCF_032062135.1 Pyxicephalus adspersus
CTCATACTATGGTCAGCCTCTCATACTATGGTCAGCCTCTCCTACTATGGTCAGCATCTCATACCGATGTCAGGCTCTCATATCTTGATCTGCTATTGGCACTTAAGTCAGCCTCTTACATAATGGTCAGTCTTTGTACCATGGCCATTCTTTCACACTCCACCCCTCATACTTAGCCTTTTGTTTCCTTGCAGGCACAGAACCTTGTACAGTCAGCACCTTTTTCCTAAATTCCTACCTAGGAGACCTAATAAGAGGAGAGCAAATATCCCCCTTTTAACAGTCTTCACCGAACAACCATTCCCATTGGAGGAATTCCTTACCATCTGCAACAGAGACGTCCGTAAATCGGTGTTCTTTTTCCAAGAGATCCAACCCCTTCTTATCTAAAGCCCCCTCCACAACATAAAGTGCCCCCCAGCACACACAGATATAAATCTATATACTGTATTATCTTAGAATGTCCCTTTATTATAACCAGGCAGGAGATTTGCATAGTTGCAAAGCTTTGTACAAACCTGGCAGGATAATTATCCCGGGAAAATCTTGGGACCAGGAAGAAGCTGTGCGAATATTTAAATTTTCCCTTCAGCTTGCCAAAAAAAAAATTATAATTATGTTTTGAATCAGGTGTCCTCATATGTTAGGAAATGCTAATTGAGCTGTTTGCTTATTGGTTGGCCAAAGATACTTGGCTGGATAAAAGGGCGTTGGCAATCCTGAAACACTAAGCCGGAAAAGAACCTTTCGAATCTATTGATTTAATTTTTAAGGATGCATCCTGAGCAAACGTCTACGAACTTGATCCCTCCAGATTTTAGTGCCAACGGGAAGACTGGCACCAAATATGATGACACCCCTCCTCCATACTCAGAGCTACCACCTTCATTGACAGATTCACAAATATCTTACAATACTGGTTCACCATCGTGTTTACCTGGGGCTTCAGGAATATATATGATTCCATTCTACTCCCACCATTCACCAGAGGTCTTCAACCCACCACCATATTCGGATTTATCATCACCTATGAACTGTGGCCATCCATACTCACATCTACCACCTACGGCGATCTCCAGCCTACCACCCAACCAAGCCAACGTAGTCACAACCCAGCCATCTTGCTTTATGGCTGCGCCAACCAAACCTGATGACCACATGAAACATTCCATCTTGAGTTTATTTCTGTGTTTGCCTCTTGGAATTGTAGCTCTTGTTTTCTCATTCAAGGTAAGATGGGTGGAGAAGAGGAGAATTTGGGCTCCAATTTTGTCAATTTGTCGTAACACATAAAACCATTGTGGTTTTGGGTGATTTGTATATTAAAGTTTGTGATGTTTTATCCATATCAGAAGGCTTCCCCTCCCAGTCTTGCACCACTTGCACAGGGTTTCTCACAATGTACATTAGAATCTTCAGCAAGTTGGATGAAGTCCATCTCCATTCCTGGTTGGAGGACATTCAGTCGGAAAGCCCCCGGACCGCCCCTTACGCCTATTCACATATGCATTTCAGTTCGTTAATTCATGGAAGCTTAACATCACAAGAGGTTATTGTTAAGGTGGTCTTCATGTATCAGTGATGTTTGTAGTGACCACCACAATGTAGTTTGTAGCCATCTGCCAAATCCATGGCAAAGTAGTGACCACCTTCTACGATCCACACACAAAAAAAAACAAAAAAAAAAAACATGGCGTGATCATTCTCCACTTCTAGTGTTTAATCAGCTTGTATATTTGTCCACCATAAGTGAACCCCCACCACATGGACAGGCATCCACCATTTACTTGTATAATCTATGATCCCTCGGTCACCCAATAAATCAAGTGGATCCATTCATATAGCCCAAGGGTAGACTCCAAATAGCATAATGGTCAACAAATATAAGAATATTCCAATAAAAAAAAATATTCCATATTGTCAGTAAATTTATTACCATTGCATAGAAACATAAACTGAAACACATTCACAAAGTGCACCCATAGCACTTTGTACACCTATACTGTTAATGCCCAGCAGCTCCACAGGATCCAGGTATCTGAGGCTCATGGTACCTGGCCCTATACAGCTCCTTGTTCCCATACAGTGTTATGCCACAGTTGTCTATTGGCTCCTAGAGAAGTGGCAAAACGCGTAGGGTTAGGACTGCTTAGACAGAAGCTAGGACTGTAAAAGGTTTCACATTTTGAATGGGATTAAGCTAAAAATAACTGCAAAAGAGTACCTGTTTCTAGGGGGTATTGATAAATTATTCCCCTGTCAATTCGCTCTAAATTTGCTCATAATTTACATTTATACCAGGGGTTGGCAAACTCCGGACTTTAGGCCAGATACGGCCTAGCCGGTAGTTCGTTCCGGCCTAACTCCCCCTGGCTGATCCAGCCTAACCCGAAGCCGCGGGTTGCAGGCGGATTGGCCAGGGGGCATTAGGAACTACCGGAGCCGCTGGAGCTCCGCAACCGTTGATACTTCTACCGCTACGGTAGGAGAGAAATTTCACTTAAGGGGGCATTCCTTGGTGGTGGGCGGAGCCATTAGGGCGGGTCTGGCCTATTGTGCTCCCGCCCACCTTATAAATGGCCTTGTGGCCATAAAACTTTGCCGACCCCTGATTTATACAGATAGCATTTCCGCTTGTGACAGCTGTGCACTTTGACAAGTGGCCACTAGGTGGCAGAACGACTTATTGTTTTAATAGGAACTGAACACATGACTTTCAGATGAATTGACATGGGGGTAGTTTATAAAGAGAGCCATATATGTCAAAATATTAGTATATATTAGTAAATAATAATTTGCTACATTGATTTCCTTTATGTTTTGTGATGTAGACAAGAGCATCCAATAAGAAAGGAGACCTGGTGGCTGCATCAGAGAACTCCAGAAAATCGAACAAGCTGAATAAGATCGCTCGATTCGGAGTGTTAATCTATATCACTGTACTATCGTTTGTCATTGTGAAGTCTATACTGCACCGACGTCATTTTCTTGGATGATGATCTCTATAACATAGAATTGCCTGGAAGAAATTTTCATCCCTTGCAGAGAACTGGATATTCTTGTTACCTGTGGCTACAATTCATGCTTTGTTATTTTAATTTGTAGCCACCCCATAAAGAGATAGGACTACAAGCGTGACACCCCCCATCTATGACACATAATGCAAGGAATCATGGGACATGGAGTTTTCTTATAGGCAGGAAACTGACATTGCAGTGGCTCTGCTGCCCTCTAGTGTTGAACCAGAAATAATGACAACCACTAGCAGCCTCATCACAGAATATTTTAAGAAACACTTTGTCAAAGTAAAACATATATGACTACTATATAATTGTGTGCTTGTTGCTTTATATTCATTCTTCATGTAGGGACTCTGACATTAGATTTCTAATAAAAAATAAATCTGACCACATTCAAATTTTTAATATAAAGAGGTTCAAAAAAGTGTAATAATATTCATTTAGATTGCTTCATTTATGTGGCACAGAGGTGGGGACTCTTCAGTACAGTGAACAATGCAATCATATACAAGTAGATAAGAGAATTCTACTTTCAGGAGGAAGTAAACTCTTTCTAATTGCAAATATGATGTCAGGTGGAAGGACTGTGCTGGGAGCAATTGTCAGCAACCGGAATATCTGCAGATGGCTGTGTCCTCTGACTTGTAATTCTAGGTTCCACCAGTGGGTGTCCCTGGGCAGTTAGCAATTCCCAGCAATTTGTCACCACTTGGTGATAGTTGCCTGGAGGACATTTTGCCCCACCTTACGAGTTACGTGTTTTACCAGGCACTCAAGTAAAACATTAGGGCATCCTGTAACTCCTAAGGTAGGGCTAAATGTCCTCCAGGCATCCAAGTAATAACAATTTGCTACCTGCTGGTAGACACCCACTGGTGGAAACTAGAACTACACCTTTCAGGTCAGAGGACACAGAGCCACCACCCCTACTTCTTTATTTGTATTCAATTAACTTAACTACTTGTTTATAGAGAAACACACGGGGAGATAATCTATACATTAACTTGGACTTGTATGGCACTAAGGTCACTTCCGTTGTCAGTTATTTATAGCAATTGGAGTGTGAAAAGTCTTGGTAAAGCAGAATTCTTCCATAGGATTTATTCTTAAAGTTCTTGAAGTCTTTTTTTTCAGATTTGCTTGTTTTTCATTAAAGCTTCAGTACTGCAGTTTCTGTTTTAGCATTTTCACCAGCAAGGACAAAGAAAGTCAAAGCTCTCATTCTACTGTACACAATGAAACATAAAGAGGACACATAGGGTGTGCACACAAAGCTGCTTCCTTTTTGTGGATTCATTAGGAACGTCTTCTGACAGTTTATGTTTATTTAATTCTACGAGACATGCCTGCTGCATCTACATCATTTTCTCTCCCTTGGTTTTATATGATATTTACAGTATGTGCTCATAAAAGCAGCTGGAATTAAAAAGACAAGGTCAAGGTCCTGCAATAAAAATGTCTTGCTCCATTTACTAGGTTGTGTTATCGTCATCAACACGTATGCACTAGCGCATTCTACTCAACCTGATACAGAAGGAACATCTTGAGAACCAGGCGTTCACCTTCCATGGCAAGCTAACAGGAGATGTAGAAGCTAGAAGACACCAGAAGGACCTATGTTTTGGAGAATATGGTATGATGTACTCCTTATCAACAGCCATGTGATATTTCAGTCCGTGACCTACTGCAGAAGAAAGACCAGTGGGATTTCACAAAGATATCTTCCCTGAAGGTCTTCCAGTAGCTCCATTCAAAGCCAACTTTCCAGGAAAAAGGTCCAAACTGGAATTGCTACATTAAATTCTTTACAGAAGGTCTTCCAGTAGCTTCATTCAAATCCAAATCTCTAGAAAAAAGGTCCAAGCTGGAATTTATGCATTAGTCTCTTCATTGAAGGTCTTCCAGTAGCTCTATTTAAAGCCAACTCTCTAGGAAAAAGGTCCAAGCTGGAATTGCTACATTAAATTCTTTACAGAAGGTCTTCCAGTAGCTTCATTCAAATCCAAATCTCTACAAAAAAGGTCCAAGCTGGAATTTATGCATTAGTCTCTTCATTGAATGTCCTCCAGTAGCTCTATTTAAAGCCAACTCTCTAGGAAAAAGGTCCAAGCTGGAATTGGTGTGTTAGGTTCTTTACTGAAGGTCTTCCAATGGCTTCATTCAAATCCAATCCACTCATCTTGGAAGAAGGTCAAAGCTGGGATTTTTGCATTAAGTTCTTTACTGAAGGTCTTCCAGTACCTTCATTCACAACCAACTCTCTAGGAAAAAGGTCCAAGCTAGAATTGGTGTGTTAGGTTCTCCATCGAACGCCTTCCAGTAACTTCATTCAAAGCCAAGTTAACCCATCTTGGAAAAAGTTTTGCATTAGGTTCTTCACTGAAGGACTTCCAGTAGCTTCATTCAAAGCCAAGTCATCTGATCTTGGAAGAAGGTCCAAGTTGGAATTGCTGCATTGGGTTCACCAGTGGGACCAAGTCACCTAATTAAGCATGCCACATCTGGAAAACTGTATATTGATGAACCCTTTACCTTCTCGACCTTGCCATCCTGGTGGGAACACAATATATGCTTCTCAACAGTATATAATACATTTCCAGAAGTGTAATCAAAACTTGGAATCTCCTCCAAACATTATCAAGACTCCATTGCTTCATCAAAATGTCCAAATGGACCCTTCACGAAAAGCTGACGGTAACGCGACTTTCACACCTCAACAATATGTCATCAATATGACTTCTCCTCGAAATGACCAATTGAACCCATCACGAAAAGCTGATGAGAACATGATTTTTACACCTCAGCAATACGCAATAAATTCCCAGCCCTTAAATCATAACGTTGTATCCCTTCATAATGCCATGGTCGTTCATCCTTCACCCCTAGCCAATGGGAACCCCGTATTCTTGCCCCAGCACAATGCCATGGATTCTTCCCCCGTGCTTGTGGTCACAACCTCTTCCAACGTCATTGTGGCTCCACCAGCCTTTAAGAACTACCTAGTGATGTCTATCATTACTACGTTCTTCTGCTTCCTGCCACTCGGAATTGCTGCTCTGGTCTTCTCCTGCAAGGTAATTCCAACATTGGCTGCTATGCAAAGGAAAGGAAAGGGGAAGGAAATGAATTGGGGGTGTGATGTGTTTTGTGGCTTTTTAGGTTTTTAGATTTATGTTTGCAAGATTTAGCAACATTTACGTTTACCATGTCACTTTTATTTTCTAGAATGATTTATTTATTTATTTTTTATGCTACAGACCTTAAAAGCTCAGAATATTGGTAACACTGCCGCAGAGGCGACCTACTCCCGCACAGCCTTCAAGATGAACATGGTGGCGATCGGCTGTGGGTGTGTTCTACATATTATATGGATGGTTCTAGCAAATGTTATATAGGTGTTATTAGGTCACCATGTTGTATATTTGCCATGATGTCACAATTAAAAAAAAGGGATGCCCCCAACATCAGTAACAAAAGGCAATGAACCAGATGCCATGGAGAAGGCATTGTAATGATGCTAAGGCCAGAACATGCATGGAATTAATGGGTATGTGCAATAAGAATAGTAAGTGAGAATAAATCTCTGCAAATTCTCCTTTTGTAGCAAGCGTTGTTCCCATTGATAAATTTAACCTACACGTCCCATTGAGTTTTGTCTCAGGGAGAATAAAAAACTATTTATGGGAGATACAGACAGCAAGAAATCCCTAGCACGGGGGTTTATTATTCTCCTATACCGATTAGGTATCCAGGGTTTATATAGACTGCTTGTGTCTTATAGGTTCAGAGAGCTGCAATGTGCATGCTTATCAGTAACAGGCTGGTTGGGGTGACTGTAGGGGCCTTGTTGCTCCTTATACATAGGGATCCCATGTCCATAGAGAATGGCCAAGTGTTGCAGCCTAATGTACACCATGAAAATACGAAATATTGAAACAATTTACAACACATATCCTGCACAATAAAATATAGCAAAGAATCAATTTTTGGTAAATCAATATTTATCAGCTACATGATAATATTAATTCCTTTAGTAGAAGCTTCCATTAAAAACAATGAGTTGCCTACAATTGGCCCATTCTCTAATATTCCGTTTCCATTTCTAAAATCCATTCCAGCGTCAGCCCAATTCATTCATACACTTTCAAACCTGGAGTCAATTTGTATTGCCGATGAGAGGGACTTTATCTTATGCGTGTGTGCTTCTCTTGGAAGTCATCACCTACAACCGTACCGCTTCTAATGAAATGGGAAAGAGATCTAAACACCACGTTCTCACAGGTACAACGGCTAGCCCATAAAGCCGCGCTGGCTAAAATATACCCGCATGTGGACAACCAATGCTGGAGATGTAAGACGGAGACAGGCAGCCTTTGGCACATTATTATTATTATTCATTATTATTATTATTATTACACATATTCTGGGGGTGCCCTATGTTGAGCTCCTTCTGGTCTCAGGTGGTAGATGTTGCACTGGAATTATCTAATGTGAACATATGAAAAGGCCCGAATCGGCACTAATACATCATGCCAACAAAAAAGTACCACAGCTCATTATTGAAACATCTTCTTAATGCAGAGAAGGCTTGCATCCCAGTGATGTGGACACAATCCTTCCCTCCCACAGAAATCCAATGGTATAGGAGAGTAAATGAGATTATGGCAATAGACCTACTAGATCAGGCATAGGCAAACTACGGCCCGCGGGCCGTATACAGTCCAATAAGAATGTTTTGCCGGCCCTTTGGGTGTTCATCGGCTCTGGCCACCCTGAGCCAGGATCAGGAGAAGGACCCCGCCTGGGGGGCGCACCGGCCAGAGCCGCGGAACACGTCCCCGGATCTGAGCCTGTGATTGGAGAGTGGGTGGGGTTATGCCATCATGACGTCACATTCAGGGGCGTCATGATGCCATAACCCTGCCCACTCTACCATCAACCTGGCCCCTCTGGCAAATTTTTTTTTTTAGATTGTTGCCCCTGACTAATGTTTGCCCACCCCTGTACTAGATTGTAAACTCTTGGGGGCAGGGTCCTCTCCTGTGTCACCCTCTGTATTCGTCCGTCATTTGCAACCCCTATTTAATGTACATTGCTGCGTAATATGTTGGTGCTATATAAATTCTGTTTATTAATAATAATAATAATAATAATAATAATAATAATGGAGGATTAGTTAATGTCTGGGAGAGCAGACAAGTTCAATAGGAGAAGGTTCTATAGGATACAATATACCTCAACTCAAGCTTATCTCTCGACTATGTGTACAGAGGAAAGTATGTATAATAGTGTAAAAGTTCGAGGTCACAGAGATTAATGTATGTAATAATAAAAGGTGATTAGATTGTTTATAACACAATCATAAAACCATCCCCAGTTCCCTTCCCTGACCCAAATCCCTCTTTTTCTGTTCTCTTTTCTGTACTACATGATGAAACGTTTTGTCTCCCCATTGTATTTGTTTATATATAAAAAGTTTCTCAATGTCCAATCACTATTTTGCTGCTGTAGACATGATATATATATATATATGTATATATATGTTTTCTGTATACAAGGAATTGCTTTGTCGTTGTATTGATTTGGATGCTGAATAAAAAAAGAATAAAATATATATATATAAAAAACAATGGGTTGCAGGACTACTTCTGGCCAGCAGGAGGCAGAGAAGAAAACTTTCTTTTATGTGCATCTTGAATGATTGTACACTGCACTACTGCAAGGGAAGACCACCAATTTCACTGCAACCAGAAGTAATGATGACCGAGACAGAGATGACAAAGACAATTTTATTTTTTGCTGTTCATTTAAAATCTTGATCTTGCAAATAAATATTAAATCAAATATATACCTTCTAAAGAGAGGCCACAGCATATTATGCTTTCAGACTGTCCCTCTCTGATTGAATCACCAGACTGGGCCATGCACAGCAGAATAGAGTGGAAGGAACAGGATGGGGGACTCAGCTGTGTGTGTGATCTGAGCTTTATTCGGTGAAAGATGTAAAGAACTATGATCAGTTCTCAGCAAAGCAGCTGATTCTAACCTGGTAAATGTGAAAAGTAGCCTAAAGTGCCACCTGCTGGTGAGGAGTGGAAATGTTTAATTTGCTATTTTTTATATTACCCTGAAAATGTTGGTAATAAGATCTCGATACTATAATACTATAATTTTGGTAGTTTGGCTGCAGACAGTGACACCGAACATGCAATAAGGTGTAAAATATTTATAGCTCTGAGATCTTTACGTACGCCCTATCTGACTTTAAACCCGGAGATAACAAGGAAAAAACAAGGAATTTCCTTATTACAGGCCGCCAAACAGGACAACAAATTGTTCTTTGTATTCCTCCCAGGTGACTCCTCATTGTCCTCAGTCATCAGCTCGGTGCCACCCACTGCCATCTGTTTGGGTAACACAAGAAAAAAATCAAAAGAAAGTGAATATATGAGTCTTGTGTGAATCTGAAATTTTATAAATGTGGCTCCGGCTGGGGAGTAGAAAGAAAAGGGGAGAACAGGAGATGGAGAGAGATAGAGAAGGGTAGATATTGGGAGAGATAGATGGGGGGTAGATATTGAGAGAGATAGATGGGGGGTAGATATTGGGGTAGATATTGGGAGAGATAGATGGGGGGTGGATATTGAGAGATAGAGTGGGGGAGGTTGAGAGATATAAGAGAAAGAAGGGGGGAAGAAAGATAATAAAGTGGTGAAATGAGGGCTGCTAACACTGCCAGTAAATCTCTGGAGGTTACACAAAGTTCACTTAGAAGTAAAAGCCATAAACATTGCGCTCATAATCCACCAGAGAGGGGAAAACCAAACCTCATCTTCCTGCCCAGCGGTAATAAAGAACAAATAATATAACAATCAGAATACAGCCGTGTACAAATACATTCCCTGTACACAGACACATTATTCAAGCAAGGCTCCAGGCCCAGAACATACACAGATCAGCCCCTGCTGCCATCTCTCCCACCATGTGACTTGATAAAAAGTTATAATGTTGCAGTCTGATCACAAGGAGAGAAGAGACTGAGGATATGCTTCCTCCTGCCTGCAGCAGACTGATGAACTCATCACAGCCTAGACTAAGTCACACACTGGATCTCAAGGTATAATATTTGATTTCAAATTAGAACCCTACAGAGTATAATAACCCCCCACAGGCACTTTATATCACATAAATGGGAATGCACATGCCAACATTGTGCTGGGATGGACCAATCAGCATCCTCCTTTCATAGCTGACTACTATCGGCTGCTATAAGGTGGCTGCGGTTTCTTGCTCCCTGATATACAATTTGTATACAAATATACAAATTTTCTTTTATTTTCTTTGGGGAAGTATTAGCAGGAATTAAGAAGTTATAATGCAATTTGTTGCCCTGGGAATAAATGATTCCAAGCAAGTTTCCACTAATATGAGGAAATCAAAGTTACAACATTTACATAGGATGTTACAGATGACAGTATGAGAGAGGGTGGTTACCATGTAATGAATCTGAATTAACTCTTTGGGTGCTGCTTCAAAAAAAAGTCACGTGTCAATTGTGGGCACCTTGGGGTGCATTGGCATGTTAATTATTTGTATTGGGTTACATCAACACAATGCTTGTTGGACACGAATGGGTCATCTGAATAATGAACTGTGCAGGGTTGATATATAGGGCGGCACAACTTGACGTTGTATATTAGGGGGGGTGTCAAACTCTGGCCCGCGGGCCAGATCTGGCCCTCAATGTCCTTTTTTTGGCCCTCTAAAGAATTCCAAAAAGTGAACCACATCTGGCCCGCCTGCCCTCGTTACTACCTCACATCATCATTTTCAATATATGCAATACATAGACATTATTACTGTACACCCATCATCTGACACAAAGCCTAGGCAATGATCACATGGTGCCTGACTACTAGGGGCATTGTGTTTGTTTCAATCCATTAGAGACTGCAGAAATTAGTCTTTTTTTGTGTGTAGAGGGGTTTGCTTTTGTTAGTTACAGATAAAGTAGTAAAATTCCTCAATATTTTTAATAAACAAGTTTGGCCCCCGACTTGGTCTAAGTTTTTAATTTCGGCCCTTTGTGTATTTGAGTTGTATATGATCAATATTGATCCTAACAGGGAAATGAAAAGAGACTTTAGCCAATCATTTATTGCTTCCTGTGCAGACTTTATTGTGTGGGCGTGTGGCTCCCGTGGATGAAAGGAGCGGCTCGGTGCAGAGGACAGATGATTTTACAGCAAAGAATAATTCATTGAAGTTGGATAAACAGATTAGATCTCTTGTAAGAGCTCTGCATCTGCTGGCTGAAAACAAACTCACCATTTAAAGGTGAAATGGACAACGAGATGGATGGAAGAAGTCCACCTCCTGCCTATTGTCCACCAAGCTTTGAACAGCAGACGGCCAATGACCAGCAGTCTAATTTCCCGGAGAGAGTGGTCCATGACCCCCAAGAGCCGTTGCTGCAGGAGCAAGATATTGGAGGATGGATAACGATTCCACGTCCGGAAGGCAGCCAAGCAAAGCCTAAAGATTACCTGTGGTTCTCCATCCTGAATATCTTACTGTGCTGTTGGCCACTGGGGAGCCTTGCCCTGAGCATGTCTTGCAAGGTAACTGGGGTGGTGGGGGTTGGCATCTCCCATCATACCCGGTCTGCACACCTGCTGTGCCCATTATGTGGACATTCCACTATCCCTATACTGAGTTCCCAGGTCTGGGTCTGTTGTGTCTATTTTGAGGGCATCCTAGCACCCCTCTGCTGGGGTCTGTGAATCTGCTGCACCAATTATCAAAGGTTTTTTATTATTGCTATGATGAGTCTGTGCCCAATATAGGAGATTACCACCATCTTTGTGCTGAGTTCTGGGGTCTGCATATCTGCAGTACCCATTTTTGGGGGCAACCAATATGCTTTGTGCTTGTCTATGCGGAGTCCCCAGGTCTGTACACCTATTGGGCCTATTTTAAGGACCTCTTAGCACCCTCTGCTGAGATCCTGGGTGTGTGCGCCTGCTGTGCCTATTATGAGGGATAACACCTTCCCTGGGCTAAGGTCCCTGGTCTACACATCTGCTGTGTCCATTATGTGGCATTCCAACCTATGTTGAGGTCTGCTGTGCCCATTATAAGCAGCAACCACCCTGTCGGATTTAGTTCCCAGGTCTGTGCACCTGCTGTGCCAATTATCAGGGATTCCCACCATCCACGAACCGAGTTCCTGGGTATTTACACCTGCTGTGCCCATTGTGAGAGGTGCCCACCATTGATGATCTATGTTTCTGGGTCTTTGTACCTGTTGTACCCATTATGAAAGGTTCTTTGTATCCCTGTGCTGAGATCGCAGTTTTATACGTTTGCTGTGCCCATTATATTGGATTACCACCCTAATTGTGCTGGGTTCCTGGGTCTGAATTAAAGCTGTGCCCATTATGAGAGCCAACCAGCATGTCTCTGCTGAGTTCCCAGGTCTTTACACCTGCTGTGCCCATTATGCGAGGTGCCCACCATCTCTATACTAAGTTCCCAGGTCTTTACACCTGCTGTGCTCATTATAAGAGGCGACCTCCATCTCTATACTAAGTTTCCGAGTCTGTACACTCGCTCGACCCGTTATGAGAGGTGCCCACTATCTCTATACTAAGTTTCCAGGTTTGTACACCTGCTCGGCCCATTATGAGAGCCAACCAGCATATCTCTGCTGAGTTCTCAGGTCTTTACACCTGCTCTGCCCGTTATGGGAGGTGCCCACTATCTCTATACTAAGTTTCCGAGTCTGTACACCAGCTCTGCCCATTATGAAAGTCAATCAGCACATCTCTGCTGAGTTTCCAGGTCTGTACACCCGCTCTGCCCATTATGAGAGGTGCCAACCATCTCTATACTAAGTTTCTGGGTCTGTACACCTGCTGTGTCCATTATGAAAGGTTCTTTGTATCCCTGTGCTGAGTTCTCAGTTCTATACTTTTGCTGTACCCATTATTTGGGATTCCCACCCTCTTTGTGCTGGGTTCCTGGGTCTGAATTTGATCTGACCCCATTATGAGAGCCAATCAGTATATCTCTGCTGAGTTCCCAGGTCTTTACACCTGCTCTGCCCATTATGCGAGGTGCCCACCATCTCTATACTAAGTTCCCAGGTCTGTATACGTGCTGTGCCCATTATGCGAGGTGCCCGCTATCTTCACTAAACGTGTATTTGATATTATATTAAGTGTAATGCCAGATCAAACAATGGTGGGCAGGTGAATGGATGGCAGGAAGCCACATGCAATACATGGTGACAACCCATAAAATACAGACACCCTGCGTTGCCATGTTCCTCTGATCACACCCTAAATGAGCTCATTGTTCTCTTTCCTCGGAACCTTTCTGCATCACACATTTTGCAGAACCTCTGAATGGAACTTTTATGTTGCAGCAGAATCTTTTCCCAAATGTTTTCATTCTCTGCAGACCCATCTTGTTTATTAATATTCCTTTTATTGTAGCCAAACCATTTACACAGAAATCAGCTTTCGCCAAAGATGTTTATGTAACCTGAATTTATTGTGTTGATCTTAAGTTTGACAAGGAGCTTTGTTAGAGGATTCTTGTCTTCTAGAACAATTTGTATTTGCGTCAATCCAACCCCACATCTCTTCCAGGCACCACAGCTCTCTGGCCATGGAAAGTGACCATATGTTTCTCTGCTGTGCTTCAGTAACACTTACAGGTCTTGTCCCTCCCCCAGCCTGTTATTGGACAGTGGCAATGTATATCAAGTCAGCAGTGGGTGGATCTTATGGGAGGGCGGCCATGATGATGGTGGAAGGTCATTGGTGGGATCAATGATGGTTGTGGGCAAAATACCCCAGTAAAAAGTATTTTTATGTATTATACAGGAATATTACAGCAGTACAAACACCACCCCTATTGGCCATGGCACCCTAGGCCACGACGTAAGTGGCCTTGTGAGAAATCTGGCCCTGTTTGCATACATATAAAGAAAACAAAAGCTACCGACTCGGTGCAATAGATTGTGTAAGGAAGGTGGAATGGTGGTGTTAAGCACAGAGAAGGGCCGGGGCTTGAACCTGGGAACACACGGAACAGCATTTCCATTGGGTCAGTTTCTCATTCATTAACCAAAACGAAGATGTTGTCAAATATGTAATTTTATTAAAAATGGGGGGGGGGGCTGTGTCCCACAAATGTATTTTAATATTTAATTTATTTTATTTTAACAACTTGGAATCTTGACTGTCTTTTAGGCAAGAAGATGTGCGGCACGAAATGACATGGCAGGGGCCAGAGAACATGGACAGAGCGCTCTGGGTCTGAATATTGCAGCTTTGGTGATTGGATGTACATTATATGTTGTGATCATTCTTTATTATACCGGTGTACTTTCATCAATAAATATGCACCTGTAAATATGTTTTTTGTATCTGTTTTCTTGCACAGTTTTTGATGGTATCTACCAATGAAGCCAACTCTACAAGGGAACCATTAATGAAATGTGTTGGGTATTGTTGGCTTCTATGTTATATTATATATTGAGTCCTTGACCCAGAAAACACACGCAGATGTGAAGTTCAGACTGTACCGGCTTGTGTATGTTTTTAGGCTCAGTAACTCAGAAAGTGGCTCAGGCCAAGGATCAGCATAACCACCACCAAGTCTCCATATTTCCGTACCTGCAGGTTTTCTGTATCCCCACTAAAAAGAATTTGTTAATGAGTTGGATGTAAAAAACCAGCTCTAATAATGTAAAAGGGGTTTGGAAAGACCTCCTCCATCAGGGGCCATGATAAGCAACACCTTGTTGGTGATGGTGAGGTGTTGGTGAGGTCCGAGGACAATGGCCAAGCTGGTTGAAGATGCCAGGCAGGCTACAGTAACAGATAACTGTGTCTAATAATGGTGGTGAGAAGAAAAGCCTCATAGCACTCACAACCCAAGGAACCAAGAGGATGGACAACAACAGCTGAAGACCAGGTTGGGTTCCTGCCAGCCAAGAACCAACCGGGAAGGATGGGCTACAGCAGCAGAAGATCATGTTGGGTTCCTCCCAGCCAAGAACCAACGGGTGAGGATGGGCTACAACAGCAGAAGACAACCTTGGGATCCTGCCAGCCAAGAACCAACAGGTGAGGATGGGCTACAACAGCAAAGGACCATGTTAGCTTCCTGCCAGCCAAGAACCAACAGGGGAGGATGGGCTACAACAGCAGTAGACTATATTGGGTTCCTCCCAGCCAAGAACCAAGAGGCGAGGGTGAGCTACAACAGCAGAAGCCTGCGTTGGGTTCCTGCCAGCCAAGAACCAACAGGGGAAGATGGGCTACAACAGCTAAAGACCATGTTGAGTTCCTGCCAGCCAAGAACCAACAGGGCAGGATGGGTTAAAACAGCAGTAGACCATATTGGGTTCCTGCCAGCCAGGAACCAAGAGGGGAGGATGAGCTACAACAGCAAAAGACCATATTGGGTTCCTGCCAGCCAAGAACCAAGAAATAAGGATGGGCTACAACAGCAGAAGACCACTTTGGGTTTCTGCCAGCCAGGATCCATTGGGCACAGGTTCACCAAATCTGGAATACTGTAGCCTAGTCTAACAAATCTTGACTTCTGATGGTGGCCCACAGATGGTGAGATGGGATGTGAATTCAATAGGACCCTTTCTGGGTGAGCTAGAAGGGGAGATTTATAGAACAAATGACAGGCTTATCATAAGGGTTGACCTACATTATACTGCAAAATTCATTCAGTGGGTGAATGGAACATCTGGACCTCCAGCAAGCTACATGTAGACCAACACGTACAAAGAATATGAACCACAGTATTCTCCAAATGGTTCCTGTTAACCTTTATCTTCTACTAAGGAAATTAATCTAATTTCCTTTTATGTGGGAAATTTATGGGTTAGGTTGATGATGGAGGGAGGAGCAACCTACATGGTGGGAGTTTCGTTATTAAAAATTCAGTGGCCTTCCGCAAATTGACTTAGTTTATTATTCTCTTAGTCGAGAACAGCTGAAGCACGTTAACTCTTTACTTAGACTGATCTTTGGATATCTGGAAAAAAAATGCAAGAATCGGGAAAACCAATGAACGTGGCCAATGAGATGAATGAGAGAGCTCAACCCCCTCCATACTATCCACCAACATCTGCACCCCTACTGCGGGAACCCAACCACCACCTTGGCTTCTCAAACAGAACGGAGAATGGAGCCAATGGACCTCTCAACCAGCAACCAGCTCAGCCAGCGGTGGTGACGGTCTTGCCATCTGAAGACTATGGCCCACGACCAAAGCAGAGTAGTTACATCTGCTTTTCCATCTTCAATATTCTGCTGTGTTGTTGGCCTCTGGGACTTTGTGCCTTGAAATCATCTTTGAAGGTAAAGAAAGGGGAAAATATTGTGCACCTACAAAATGACAGTGGGTTCTACCGTAATTAGGAGCAACCTAGGTAACACTGATAACCAGGCTGTGAGTGATTAAAAAAGGTTTACTAGTTCTGTTTTAGTGTTCTCTGTACAGCACTGCGGTATATGTCAGAGCTATATAAATGTATAATATTAGTGTGTGACTGTGGGGGGACATTAGAGTGTCAGCTCCTCTGTACAGAGACTAGCTCAGTGTTCTCTGTACAGCCCCGTGGTATGTGTCAGAGCTATATACATGTATAATAATAGTGTGTGACTGTGGGGGGCATTAGAGTGTCAGCTCCTCTGTACAGAGACTGATGGGACTGGCTCAGTGTTCTCTGTACAGCCCTGTGGTATGTGTCAGAGCTATATACATGTATAATAATAGTGTGTGACTGTGGGGGGACATTAGAGTGTCAGCTCCTCTGTACAGGGACTGATGGGACTTGCTCAGTGTTCTCTGTACAGCACTGCGGTATATGTCAGAGCTATATAAATGTATAATAATAGTGTGTGACTGTGGGGGGACATTAGAGTGTCAGCTCCTCTGTACAGAGACTGATGGGACTGGCTGAGTGTTCTCTGTACAGTACTGCGGTATATGTCAGAGCTATATAAATGTATAATAATAGTGTGTGACTGTGGGGGGACATTATAGTGTCAGCTCCTCTGTACAGAGACTGATGGGACTGGCTCAATGTTTTCTGTACAGCACTATGGTATATGTCAGAGCTATATAAATGTATAATAATAGTGTGTGACTGTGGAGGGACATTAGAGCGTCAGCTCCTCTGTACAGAGACTGATGGGACTGGCTGAGTGTTCTCTGTACAGCACTGCGGTATATGTCAGAGCTATATAAATGTATAATATTAGTGTGTGACTGTGGGGGGACATTATAGTGTCAGCTCCTCCTGTTCTCTGTACAGCCCTGTGGTATATGTCAGAGCTAAGTAAAGTGCTTTATTGAAATGTTTATTAAAGCAAGGACATAATTTGTCCATAGTTACTGAATGTGTGAGATATAAGAAAGACAAATGCCTGATAATAAAGTTATTTAGACTTTACACTGCCAGAAATATCATCAGTTAGGCACCAATCTCTTGCATGTTATTATTCTACACATCTAACGCATATCCAGCGGCATTCTCAGGGATTTTGATTGGGAATAATTTAGGAAATAAGGATTTCTGTTGTCATTGGGGTATACATAGCCAGGATCAGAGGAGGAATGATAGAGTGAAAAGTTCAGCCATTCAGAAGGTGATTTTGCCCACTGAGCCATCCTTGGCACCCATACTGATCCCTTACTTGTCCCTTTCAGGCACGGAGATGTGGGGATCGGAATGACCCAGAAGGAGCAGCTTACCATGGACGAAACGCCTGCCATCTCAATCTAGCTGCATTGGTGATTGGGATCATATTAAACATTTTAATTGCTCTGTATTATTATAACAAATATTATAAACAGAATTAGTGTAAAGCGCAGACGTTTGGAAATGATTAAATCTTCTCCTTGAGGATATAAGAGTAAATGTAAACCCAAATCAATAAAATTTCTATACAAGCTTTACCTTGTTACCGGCATTTCAGAAGTTATTTTCAATTGTTATAAATCTGCAGCTTTCATTAAACAATGGTGACAACAATCCTGCCCAGTTTCTGAATCTATAGCAGAGTTGTCACTCCCATGTAGATTGTGTCAGCTTACATGTATACAACAATCAATCACCAGGCTCAGTGGGAAACGCTATTCTAAGAAGAAAGCTCAAACCAATAACTGGAACCAGGGAACTGGAACCCCAAATCATTGTGTCTATCTAAACAATCGGGTTAACCTTTACCACTTCTCTATGAAATTTGATTCTCAGTCTTTCTTACTTAAACTCTATGTCCCTCTGTCCTTCAATAACTTTGAGGTAGTGTCCCTTTGTTCTTGATCCTTCTCATCTGTTGCCTTCTCACTTTAACAAGATAACAATTTTCATTTTATCATATATACCTGAATATAATCCAAGATTTTTAGACATTTAGAAAATGTCTTAGAAAAAACATTTTGGTTTATACTTACCTGTAGATGGTGCTGTGTCCTCATGTGAAGTGTCTAACAATTTACATGAGGACACAGTGCCATCTACTGGTGGCCAACAATAATGCACAAAAGATCATTTAGGAGCAACTGACCCATCATAACCAACTCAAAAGTAGAAAATATTTTAACCTGTTTTAAAATGAAAACAGACTAAGCCCATGAGATTTTTATTTTCTTTCCCTTTTAAATAAATGCTTTAAAAATACCATTTTTCACATTCATTTGATTGGCATATCCATTCATTACTGTTTTGAATGTGAGCTCTGACAGATGCATTCTCAACCCTAGGTTTTTAATAAATTCAATCTAGTTTTCCTGTTTTTTTTTAACTAAAAGTAGATACCTCGGTTTATATTCAGATTGGTTTATTATTGAGTATATGCAATACTTTACCAATTTAAATTCGGAAGTATTTAGGTGATTCAATTACAAAGTATTTTAAATATATATATATGTGTGCAGAAATAGAAACCAAAAATGTTTCCTGTTCGAATAGACCTTCTCATAAGATGAAAGGGTGAAGTAGTTCTCGTTTCTCGTGGTTTCAGGTAAAATATGAAGAGGGGGTAGCAGGTACAATAAATAGGTTTATATGGAGGAAACTTTACTTTCCTTTTGACCTCATTTCTTGCAAATGTAAAATAGGGCAGATGCGTCACAGCAGACTTCCAGGTCCAGAGCTCTACCTCTTTCTTACTATACATTAACCCCCTGCACCAGATACCCAACTATAAACTCGGCTTCCCAAAACACATGGACCAGGAAGAGTCCCTCAACCCTCCACCTAGTTGTGGTGATGGATTTGCCATCTGGGGGCTATGACCCCCAACCACAGCATAATCAATATATCAACTCTTCACCATTGCACCTCCAAGGTAAGAAAATATTTACCTGTGTACAAATAGAGCTAAAGGGTCAGCGCTGCGTAATATGTTGGCGCTATATAAATCCTGTTTATTATTAATAATAATTTTTAATAACAATAAAGGCGACCAAATTTATAAAGGTAAACAGGCTGAAAAAAACATGTGCAATGAATTTAACCATAAGAAAAAAAATAAAATATGCGCACACACACAAATAAAATCCCACATTCAGCCCAAAGCCCTCCTTGTAAAAGAAATAACTCTATTACCAATCAGTAAGCCAACGAAGGAGTGCCGGAAATCACAGAAATCAGGGGTTATGTACTACTGGCTGGCTGGTTGGAGGAGAGGGGACAAAAATCTGTGAGCTTTGTACAGCACTGCATAATATGTTAGTGCTATATAAGTGCTATGTAACAATAATAATCTCTCTACTTTGAATATTTGACATCCTGAATTTGGAGGTGTATGTGATGTCCTCCTTTGTGAATAAACACCTTGGCTCCTATTGTATGATGTCTGCCTCAGCACGCTGTTTCATACTTGGTATGTTTCCTGAAGAAGCTGATCTTCTGCGAAACGCGTTGGAATTTTTCCTGATATCATTGAAATTCTGATCCTTGGGATATTTTTTATTGCTTTTCAGAGTTTTTAAAGAATGTTATTAATTAAATAAATATATGAGATTTTGAGATTTCAGAAATCTGAGTAGTTCCAACCTAAGGAACATATCTCTCCTTCTCTCTTTATTATTACTTACAAAGGAGATTGTAAGCTCTTCGGGGCAGGGTCTTCTCCTCCTCTTGTGCCACTGTCTGTCATTTGGAATCCTTATTTAATGTACAGCACTGCATAGTATGTTGGCGCTATATAAATCCTGTTTGTTATTATTATTAATATTTGTCACCTTTCAAAGGATATTTCACTGAGCTCAGTGAATGTGCTGAGCAAAGGATATCCAATCACAGGTAAGAAAATTAAAAAAAAGAACAGGAATATTCCCCGAATAATTGGAAGATTAAAGCACGGTGGCTCAGTGGTTAGCACTCTGGCCTTTCCAGCGTCCCAGGTTCACATTTCGGCCAGGACACTATCTGCATGGAGTTTGCAGGTTCTCCCTGTGTTATGTTAATTGACTTCCCCCCATATTGTCCTTAGACTGTATAATGACTATGGTAGGGACATTAGATTGTGAGCTCCTTTGAGGGACAGCTAGTCACATGACTATGGACTTTGTACAGGGCTGTGTACTATGTTGGCGCTATATAAATACCATTTAAGAATAGTAAGATATGTGAAATATTTTGTGCAGGGGGTTCGTTCCCTTTGTTGGGTGAACAGATCATATCAAGTTGTGACCACCAAACAGGAAAACGTGTGAACAGAAATGACATCTGCCGATCACGCCATGCAGATATTGAGGAGGTTGCTGGATGGAGGACACCCCCTTCCATTTCCTTAGTATGGTAGACTATAAATTTAGGGGCATTTCTTAAACTCCATAGGATGCTAAAGAGCAGCTTTTCTAGTATGGGGAACCCTGGAAATAACTTTCAGGTCCTAGGGAACCCCGGCTATAATTCCTATATCCACAGCTCACATTATATTAGCATGGCTGTCAATAGAAAGAATTCGTTGTAAAAAAATCCTCCCCCAGCGGCTCTCTCCGATCCTCCAATGGCCTACTAATGACTTCCTCACTCATAACCTCCTCACACGCACGGCTCCAGGACTTCTCTAGAGCCGCCCTGACTCTCTGGAATGGTGTTCCTCGTCCTATTCGACTTGCTCCTACTTTCTGCATATTTAAAAGAGCGCTCAAAACCCAACGCTTCAACCTCACCTACCCGTCTTCTTCTGGCCCCTAAACCGTCACTACTTCCCACCATTCCATATACCCCTCCTATTGTGTGTAAATTCCCCCACCTCCTAGATTGTAAGCTCTTCGGGGCAGGGTCCTCTCCTCCTGTGTCACTTTCTGTATTAGCCTGTCATTTACAACCCCTAATTAATGTACAGCGCTGCGTAATATGTTGGCGCTATATAAATCCTGTTTATTATTATTATTATTTTTAATATTTGTCACCTTTCAAAGGATATTTCACTGAGCTCCGTGAATGTGCTGAGCAAAGGATATCCAATCACATTGGGAAGAATGTCACCCTTACAGATAGCCAAAATGATCATTGGGTCACTTAGTCTGACCTGAGAGGCACAAACTGCTCATTGCCCAAGGAAGCCCCAGCGCCCCCTGGAGGAACCCTGGGTGAGAAACACTGCTTATACCTTTTTAATATGTAACCTTTAACATCTGCCATGAACTGAAGACGTATATCTGCCTGGTGATCTCATGCTTTGCTCCACCGAAGTCCAGTGCGCCCTATTCATTTCCTCTGATTGCATTGCTTGCAGAGTTCATGCCATTCAGTCCTCTGCTTTGCAGCATCCCCGGTTTCCCTTTAGCTGTGAACGGTTTTCTTGGCATCCCCGGCTCTGAGTGTGCAGCTGAAGGGAATATTAAAGCTAACGGGCGCATTAGTTCCTGGCTATAATCTTCCCCTGCCATTGGCTGCTGGTTCCTGTTGCTGACTTTGCCTGTTTTACTGACCTGAGAAAGTTTACTGTCTGGACTGACCTTTGCTTGTGGCCCCGACTCTGTTCATCTTAACCCTTGGATACCTTAACTAATGGACTAATACCTATGTAGGACCCCCGGCTCTCGTTGTGGACTTGCCCCCACCAGGCAAGTGCCCCCGGATGGTGTGACTTCCATTGTGTCCTGCCTGTGGGCTCCTGGTCCTCTGTTGGTCCTTCCTGGGTGCCATCCTATGTGGTCCTGGGGGCAACTATGAGCTGGGGTGGCACAACTAACCTCCATAGGCTGAGCGGGGGCTTGCTTTAGGTGGAGTGAAGAGTTAGGATTGGGGATTGGCCCCTGGTGCCTTACAAATTGAATCTGGCCTTCACCCCAACATCTTCCCCCCATCATCTCCTAGGTGTCCGCATTGGTTGATCAGGTTGCCCAAGGCAAGAAAGAGATGGACGAATAATACAGTGAATCACCGGAGAACAAACGTGGGTGAATCTGGAAGAAATTCTCACGGTCGTATATTTTTTGAATCAGTTTCCAAATGGTGAATGTTGGATCAATCTCATTTGAAATTGTGAAAACACTAAAAGAATGAATGTGAACAATAAGAAATAAAAGAAATGGACCCCATACATATGTGCTCTATGTTTTTATTTACTTGTTACATTTCAGTGCTATCTTTTGCAATGGCATTGACACGTTACAACCTCAGTCCAATGAATTTGTACAAACGTCAGCGGCGTTGCAGCTCTGGGAATACGGCCAGTACGCCCAGCCAAAAAGTTGGCCAATAGAGGAAATTCTACAGACTGTAAAATGTTGGAGAGACACCAGAGAAGTTGAGCAGATGACAGATTTTTCCCTTCCTGTTTTTGTTTATTAGGCTGGACAAGAAATAAAAAATTTGCATGCAAACCATTAGGACTTCTCCTGTCGGATTTTGTATTCTGAGGGTCACAATTAGGTTATCATAGACCCGCTTCATGATTCTTATAGGGCTGTCCAACGCCTTTTCTCCAAGGCCCGCATGGGCACACATGTTTAGTTTTTTTGGATTAAAACAACAAAAAAAAAAATCTGGTTTATACTTGAGTATACCACTATGGAAGAAGTTTCAAAGGGTCATAAGCAGGCTTTAACCACCTCCTGTAGCTTTTCCGGACTCTGACCATCTCCTGTAACATGTCTGCAGTCTCTGACCGTCTCCTGTACTATGTCTGCAGTCTCTGACTGTCTCCTGTACAATGTCTGCAGTCTCTGACCGTCTCCTGTACTATGTCTGCAGTCTCTGACGGTCTCCTGTAGCATACCTGCTGTCTCTAACCCTCTCCTGTAACATGTCTGCAGTCTCTGACCGTCTCCTGTA
>NC_092868.1:3647825-3685642 GCF_032062135.1 Pyxicephalus adspersus
TCTCTTGTACAATGTCTGCAGTCTCTGACCGTCTCCTGTCTGCAGTCTCTGACGCTCTCTTGTACAATGTCTGCAGTCTCTGTCTCGTGCAGTCTCTGTCACTCTCTCTCTCTCGTATTGTCAGATGATAATTACTCTCTGATCATGTCAGATCCTGCACATGTGGAATCCTGGCTGCATCTGGTTTACATTTTACACTTCCAGAGCCTCATAAAAGTACAAAACATCAGTGGAATCTTTTTTTTTTTTTTACTATAAACTATGAACACAAATGTGACCAGAACAGAACAACTAAAACATTTATCCCGGAGAGAAAATGACAAAAAAAAACAAACTTTAACAAACTTCCAAATACAGAAAAAGGAAGTGACTAATGTGTGGAAAGTATTGGCCTGGAGCCAATGTTGGGTGGGGGAGGGGAGGGGTGACACAAGTTTTGCAAGACTTTGAGCTTTCCTTTCATTTTGCATCCCCAGCACAAAGGCAGAATTATTGTTGGAGGATTCCTCAGACTGGCAGGAGCCCTCAAACCATGCAGGAGCCGGGCAAATCCAACAATCCAGACTTCCCACATGGCTATCCGGCTGCAAACCAAGACCAGATGAATCCTCCTCCTCCTCCATATTACCCACCGGTTCCTGGACCCCAACCCTATGGGCCCTCAGCCCCTCCGGTACCTTCCGCACCATATTACCAGCCATACTACCCAACCTCCCCTTACCCCCAACAGCCTCTCATCTGCCAACAGAGCACCAATGTGACAGTGGTGAACCCCCAGAATATCCGGGTCCAATCCAGACACAGCGACTACCTGTGCTGGTCCATCCTGAATTTCCTGTGCTGCTGCTGGCCCTTGGGGATAGCCGCCATCGTCTTCTCCTGCAAGGTAATATTACAAAACTTAAACTTCCATACACGGGTTGATCTTTTGAATAACAATTCAGATCTGGCGATCGGTTATGCGATTTGTGTAGTTTTTGGGGTTGTTTTTACACTTTGATCAGTTTAGGCAGCGATGGGCGCTGAATAAACAAAAAACCTCGCCAATTCTCCAGAATCAAATATTTGCAGCCTGGGGTAAGACATGAATGTTTCGAAATCCAATTGGAAAATTGCTGTGCAATAATAATACGTGAATAACGGTATGTAAATGGGAGTGAATTTGCTCAGGGGCATTCGGATGAAATTTAAAAATTGTTGTGAATAATATTAATATAATATAATAATTAAAATATATTAAATTAAATTTGCTTGGGATATTCTGATAAAATGTAAAAATTTCTGTGATTATTAATAATAATAATAATAATAATAATAATAATATAAATATACTCATATAATATAATAATATAAATATAATATAATAAAATACATTTGTTTGGAATATTCAAATAAAATGTAAAAATTTCTGTGAATAATATTGATAATATAAATATAATAATATAATATAGGAATATAAATAAAATAATATAAATTTATTCGAGGTTATAGTCTGATTGGGAAACTTGAACAAATAATGGGAGACTGAGGTTTACTTGACAAAAAGTTTTTTTTACTTTTTACTTTACTTTTTTTGCCAAGTAAACCCCAGTCTCTTCTCATTATTTCTTCATTTTGACTTTATTATGGGGTTGGCAGATCTATTACTGACAAGATAGTTACAGTCCCCCACCCCCACACTGATTGGGAAACTTGTTATTACTGCAATCCTAAACATGAGAAACAAACTCCTGAAAATTGGGATTTGTGTTGCTTGTACCTGGAACGTGTTGTTCTTCTTTCAAGTCACGAAATTAATTTCAATCTGTTGTCAAACTCTTTAAACTTTGAGAAGTGGACAATCCCCTGTGGTCAGGAGATGACCAAACACCTGGCTCCACCTTCCCATCTGGCTGATTTTATAAATTCTCTTATTGCAGTTTTTAGATATTTCAGTTTTTTTAGATTTGCTCCAGTTTTTAAATTTTTTTTGGCCAGGCTAGGGATTGATATTTTTAAAATATATCTATTAACAAATTTTTTTTTCTGTTTTGGATCCATAGGGGAAGGATTTACGTTTTTTTGAATATCCTGGGTTTACAAAGATTGCCCTTTCTGCCCCCGGTTTATACATGAGTATCCATCACCCATTCGCAGTAATTTCATGCTGTAACATGAAATTACTGCCCCCCTGCCCCGGCACTGACACATTTCTGTGGAATAGCCTGTCCATCTCTGGATTTTGTTTTTGCCTCTTGATGACCCCACTGATGACTCCGATCAGTACCAGGACACTGGCCCTGATTTATTAAAGCTCTCAAAAGCTGGGGGGGATTCATTTTCACCAGTGAAGCTGGGTGATCCAGCAAACTCGGAATGGACTTTTTCAAAGGAATTTGCTTTTTGATTGCAAATGTTTTAAATCCTCGACCAGATCCATTCCAGGTTTGCTGGATCACCCCGCTTCACTGTGGAAAGTGTATCCTCTCCATCCTTGGGGAACTGTAATAAATCAGGCTCATTGTGTCAGATTGGCATCAAGAATTCCTCTAGTAAATGGTCCAACAGGTGGGTATATTTTAGGTTTTTTTCTTGACCGGGTCAGCCAGAGAATAATAAAAACCCTGATTGTAAAGAATCTAATTAAACAATGAAATAAATAATTGGGGCTGCGGGTTAATCACCAGAAGTAAGTCAGCTTTTCACAAGGAAATGGAAATTGTGTTTTTATATTTTAGGCTAGCAGCACAATAATAATAAATGAAAGATCTAATAAATCAATAAATATATTCATATCATTAATCATAACAATAATAATCAAGACACGTGCAGCTCTTATATACTAAAGAACAACTAAAGGTGGGGGGAAGGGATTTATCAGAACATTTCCCACAGTTTTATTGATTTTCAGAAAGAAATCATTTATTTTGCAAGTATTGAAGCTTGACCCAACGTTTACTAAAACGTACATTTTGTGCATTGGATTCAGTTACAAAATGTGTGAATCAACTTTTTATTTTGCTAATTTTTATTTTGTAGCATGAATTTTCTAATAGAATTCAATGTGAAAAGTGAGAGTTTTGGGTAATTCTTGGATAAACGATGAAACAAATTTGTTCTTTTTTTTTGTTGTAATGTGTCAATTCCTAAAGATTGAACTGTTATTATAGAACTGCCGTTCTTCACCAGGGATCCCCAACCTTTATAACATAGGGGGAACCCTGGAAGTAACTTTCAGATCTTAGGGACCCCCTCCTATAATTACTATTTCCACAGATCACATTGTGAGCAATGGACCTGATTTATTAAAGCTCTCCAAGGCTGAAATAGCTTCTCCAGCAAACCTGCAATAGATCTGGTCCAGGACTGAAAACATTCGCTAGCAAATAGAAAATGACTTTTAACAAATCCATTCCAGGTTTGCTGGATCACCCAGGTTCACTGATGAAAGTGTATCTTCTCCAGCCTTGGAGAGCTTTAATAATACAAGTCCAATGTTTCTTACATTGCTGGCCATTGGGAAGAATGTCACCCTTACAGATAGCCAGAAATATTATTGGTGTCACCTAAACTGACCCGAGAGGTGCAAACTGCTCCAGGAACCCCCAGCAACCTCTGCAGGATCCCTGGTTGGGAAACACTGATCTAGAGGTCGTTGGTGGTTCCTTGAATCATGGCTGACTGACGTCCCATATGATGATGTTTCCTAATTTCTGGGCCAACCCCACACCCCGTGACTCCAATGTGGGTTTTAGGTTTCTCAGCCATCCAGCCATCACTATGTCTGATTTATTAAAGCTCTGAGGCTGGAGAGAATACACTTTCATCAGTGAAGCTGGGTGATCCAGCAAACCTGGAATGGATTTTTTAAAAAGTCATTTTCTATTTGCCAGCGAATGTTTTCAATCCTGGACCAGATGCATTCCAGGTTTCCTGGATCACCCAGCTTCACTGACGATAGTGTATCCTCTTCAGCCTTGGGGAGTTTTAATAAATCGGAGCCAATCTAAGAGAGGAATTCTTCCCACTGGCCAGCCATTTAAGAGGCTTAAGAGGCTCAGGATCTGAAAATGATTTCAAAGGTTCCTTCGAAGTAAAATAGTTGCTGTTTAATATTCTAAAGTTCTGTTTAAAATTTTGTATATTATTTATCCTCATTTAGAAATTCCCTCAAACATTCTTCAAGGTCTGTGTGTTTTATTGGCAGTAATTGATGATGATGATGATTATTATAATACAGTATATAGCGCCAACATATTACGCAGCGCAGTACATTAAATAGGAGCAGCAGAATTGTTATTGATTACCTGTTAATTCCTCTGAAAAAAATTATAAAAATGATAAATGATAATATAAATGGGGTTGCAAATGACACCGGAAGAGCAGAGGACCCTGCCCCGAAGAGCTTACAATCTAAGAATTGATTCCCGCCATGGGAATGTTAGATTTCCTGTTTTATAAATAGAGCCCAAAGTATCATAACATTATTTGTTTTTTATTGTATTTTCATTTTATTCTAAAAACAATAATAACAGAAATTCAAGGAAAATAAAAATAATCAAAATATTAATGGTAACAAAAATAGAATATATATAAATATTTAATAAGTGGAAGAATAAACCCCTAAAAAAGTTATATAACAATACATTGACGTTTTTATGTGTCATTGCTTTCCCCAGTGCAGATGAAAGGTGACATTCACCATCGTTATATAGAAATAAAGGAAAGGGAATGTAACAATTGTTACGTCGTATTAATGCAATAACATCTGCAGACTACAAGTACAAGTAATTGTTCACAGTTGTGGCAGCATGTGGTATGTTGGATTTTTTTTCTTATTTCCTGCCAGGAAGTGAGGCAAATCTTACGGGGCCACAAATAGACGTGGGGTGTAAAACTTCTCCTCCCATTACTGGCTTTCCGTACACTATTTATAAAACAGAGAATCTGACGTTCCCTGGTGGGAATCTTCCAGGTCCATGTGATTCAATGGCAGTAATTGATTCCCACCAGGGAATGTCAGATTCTCTTTTTGTATGGAAAGTCATATTGTATTCACCCAGGATTAACATTTTAAAATTTTTTAATTAAAATTAAAGGTTTTAATAAATTTAAAAAATGTAACATTTTTTTTCTAAATGTATAGTTTTACTGGGCAAAATTAGGGGTAGGGTGAATATAATTCACTTTTTTTTTGCACAGTTTTCACTGATTGCATTGTACTGCAAGGGTTGAATAATTTTTTTTGTAATCTGCTCCTTTTAGATTATTATTATTATTATTTCCTATTTTTAATATATTTCAAAGTGTTTTTAGAAAATATTTGACCAGGCAGGGATATTATTGCACAAGGGATAGGCAATAAATAAGTTTATCCGTCGTTTTATATACACTCACCGGCGCCACCATCTACTTCCTCTTCTCTGGGATGCCAATCTTTGCCCTTCCTGATTGGCCTGGATGACCTCAGGATACCGGGCCCCTTCCCAGTGGCGTATGCCGTGTATGCACATGTGCAGCTCAGCATTTTGTAAAGGAAGATGGCGATCAGGCAGCTCAGTTTGTTTCACCGGCCTGATCACTAATTTTGCAATTCACTATTCACTGCTTATTGGTTCCCTATGCGGCTGCCAACAGGGCATCATCTGAGGCAGCGGTTCCCTGGCGTGAGGAAGGGGTAACCATTCTGCAACCTCATGGCCAGCCTGAGCAGTGCCTATAGAATTGCAAAGTTATTTCTGCAGAAAAAAAGCTGCTACCGGTTGATTTAGCAAAGGCGTCAGAGCGAAATATTTATGAAACGGAACATAAAAATGAAGAGGAAGCTATGTCCAATCACATGCAAGAAAAAAAAACATCCTTTGTAATTTCCCTTGCAGGTGATTAGGTATTTGTTTATTTTGCAAATGCATTAAACCACCAACAGCACCATCTGGTGGCTGTTCTCAAATATAAACCTTTAACTTTGAATTCATAACACATGCAGGAGTGCTGCTCCCTCATCCTACCTCTCCCCTCTCCATAGAACAAAACAGTGCTGTGTGTACAAAACCCATTAATTCATCTATCAATGGAAACAATCACAAAATATAATTTCCAGTGACAGAAAATTGACGGCCTATATAGCCTTTGTAACGATTACATTTCTTATCCCTTGAGTGGACAGTGCATGGAGAAGTAGCAGACTGATGAACTTGTTTCTCCTGCACAATGCTCTCTGCTCCTATCAGCCTGTGCCTTGTTATCACGTGAGCACTTCACCACATCTGATTGGCTCCTTGCACTGCTCCTTTCTCCCCCAGTCAAAGGTTCGGTTCCATTGTTCTGCATCACAACATTCACCTCTGTAAAACGTTTAAACTAAACTGAGGCGAATGAGAACAACGCTGCCATATTTCTTTAACTTTTCCTATATGGAAAGATAATATTTGTGTTTTTGTCTCTTTCAGACGCGAAGTGACGATGCTGAAAATAATGAAAGGGCAGCAGCGTGCAGCTCCAAGACCGCTCTATACCTAAATATCATCTCTATGGTTTTTGGAATTGTAATGTACATTGTTATTTTCGTGTTGTATCTTCGGTACTAGCCTGATCACATGACCCCCATTCGCCTGATGCCATTGGCTGTTTTTATTTCCTTCTGTTCCTGTTTAGATTTTTAATAAAATTTTTATCTTCATTTTATTTTTTAGTGTAAGAAATGTAATACAAAGGAAAACCATGGTGCAATAGTCACATGTTTTATACAACGGCCTCCGCCCACCTTGGAAAGCCCCACCCCTTGTCTTTCCAAAATGCTTTTTATTTTATTAAAGATCTATACACACCTTGTTCCTGAAGTGCTCTAATAAGTCTGGTGACATCACAGAAACTTACAGTTTTTCCTCCGGTGGCACCTTGGGGGCGGGCATTGGACCTGGACTGGGCGGTGCTTATATAATGAGTGTGAGTTCCACTTATTCCTGGAGTAGCCTGTGTGATAATGCGCCCCCTAGTGGAAATAAAATGACATGACTCCTATTCTATGCGAAGAAGACTGATGGTGTTGGGGAATTCACTGGAGAAGTTTAGAAGGACTTGGAATTTTGGTTTTATGGTGGGTGGGTGGGTGAATAAAAACAGACTTTGAAAGTGAAAGTGAAGCCTAGAATCAATTTGGAATCAACCTCTAGATGTAATAATTCTATCCTCACCATTTGGTGAATTGCCCTATTGGAGAGCATTCCTCTCACCTCCCGCCCCAGAGACAAGTTGGTTACCAGGACAGGAAGTAAAGAAAATCTCTCTAGTTATGATCTAGCAATTCGAAAAAAAGAAATAATTCAATTTTTGGGACTTTTTAGACCTAAAAAGTCCCAAAAATACAATAATTCCTTTTTCTAGTGTTTCCATCAATTGGGGATGTGGCCTTTTGGCAATTTGAGTAGAGGACTCTTTATTGATCTAGCAATTCACCCTGCAGTAAATGTTTGGTGAATGTCACATTCACTGCTTTATAAATGCACCTCTAAGGCCTCTGTTCATAAATGATTCCCCTGTCAATTCACTCATAGGCCCTGATTTACTAAAGCTCTGCAAGGCTGGTGAAAATACACTTTGATCAGTGAAGCTGGGTGATCCAAAAACCTGGAATGGATTCCTTAAAATCATTTGCTATTTGCTAGCAAATGTTTTGACTCCTGGACCAGATCCAATCCAGGTTTGCTGGATCACCCAGGTTCACTGATCAAAGTGTATTCTCCCCAGCCTTGGAGAGCTTTAATAATATTTATTTGGGCCCATAATATTTATTTAGTTCCTATTGTAAAATTGCGCACTTTTGAAAACTGGCCACTAGGTGGCAGAAGGAGTCATTGTTTTAATAGGAGACCTGTAGAGAGATTGGACCATCTGTCTGTGAATTTCAGAGGAATTGATTGGGGGAATCATTTATAAATGGAGCCCAAAGTCTTATGATCAGCATCAGAGGTACAGCACTACCTATGTTTAGGTGTCACCTAGGATTATCATCAGCTTCCTGGACTGAGATGCCGACTCCACAATCTTGTAAATGCCGGTGGCTGCGCAGCTCTTGGCTGTGTTTCCGAATGACAAATAACACATGCTTGCACTTCCTAAGAAATACTGATCTAGGTCAAAGTTCCTTACAATGCAGATAGTGTATTGCAATAAAGAGGAACCACAGTGATTACAGCATCTGACCTTGGATGTCATGTGCTTGCAACAATACCCTGGTTTAAGAAAACAAAAACTATTTTAAAACTAATGCCCAACATTCACTTAATGTTCACCATTGTCTGGCATGGATCAGCCCGTGTATTCTGGTTACTGGGGGGAGAGGGGACTGAGAAATATTTTCCATCTGTCTGCAGCTGACTGGATCTCAGCCTGGCCAAAGTCACCAACTGGAACCCAACCAATCAATCAAGATGGCCAATGATGCCAAACCCTGTGGAGATTTTGTTCTATATTAAGGTAACATCATACAGAAATAGCCAATAGAGAACAAATAAAATTAAAGCTGGCAAATGAAGGGAAATACAATTTCCTAACCCAGAGATAACCAGTGGCAGCCATTCTGCTCCTTCCCTTTGCACTTCTCTAGGTCTGAATAAGCCTTGATGATGCTTTTTGATTTTTTTTTGTTTTTTTTTTTTCATGAGTGGTTTCCTCTTGTGGCTGCTTACCTTAGCGCTCTGTAAAAAAAAAGAACAGCCTATAATTAAGGTTTTGTAAGTTCAAACCTAAAAATAACCAAAACATCCTATTGAATCATAACACAAATACACCAACAGGGGTCAGTGTTGGTCAACATAGTCCCAATGCAATTCCCAGAAAACAATAGTATCATGTGCCGCTAATTGCAGGGTGTAGCGTGTAATGCTTGGTTGGTGATGTGGGTTGTAAGTTCTAATTATATATGTTGTGTTCTTTTTCCAGTCGATTCTTTAACCAAACCACAAAGTTCATAGTTTTGGCAAGATAAGCATCCATGGGTTCATCCTATGTGTCTACCGGAATAGACAAATTGTGGTGACCTCATATATATCCAGCCTCATGTTGTAGTTCACACTTTTTCCTCATTAACTCATGGATTCACATCTCAATGCTTGTTTGTCTTTGTGGCTCAGGAGTTTACTGCCCCGTGATGTTCACTCCCACAAAGGTTCAATTCTTGCTTTGGTCACGTTTTGTATTTACGATAATATAAATGATTGAATGTGGGAGAACCATCGGAGACCATCTTTGATGTAACTCAAGCCATACGTCCCCTATGAAGCTTGCATGATGGTGCCCAGAAGAAGCACAGGATGAATGTCTATTGCAAAGACTAAAAGGGTTGTCTTTACCTTCAATGGTTGTTATGTGGGTATATCATGGAAATCGACAACTTTACCCAAATGTACGGACCTTTGACTAAAACAGTAGTTGGCATCTCCTCCCTCATTAATGAGTTTGCTGGTTGGTTGGGTTTTTCCATGGCAATGTTGGAGATGGAGACCAGGTGTACTGGAATATCTTGAAGGTAATGTCATCAGCTTAGATGGTGTCCGGTTGTTCATGGGAATGAAGGCTTCAAAGTCCAAGATGGGAAGATCCCTTAGTAGGCCACATAGAAGACTAGTCTAGGACTGGTAATACCCAGTCACCACCACTAGTCCAATGATATGTATGGTTATGTAATGATATCTATTGTTTCTTTTTAGCTTGTCCCACCCAAGTGAAGCTGTGGCATTGTGTAATTGTCGCTGTTGACCTAACCAGGGCGTTGTGGGTTTGACTCCACAATTGACCATTTTTTCAGATATCTTCATTCTCTTGTGGTTCAACAGAATGAACTCCTAAAATTAAATTTTAACCCAATGATAAGATTCTTCAGTAGGCCATATTGTCTAGTCTATATCTGGTAATATGAATTTAGTAAAATTTTTTAACTTCAATGCACCAAGCGAATTATATGTAATGATATAACAACTCAAGGTTTTTGGCCCCACCCTCCAACTCGGGCTGTGGTGTTGCATGTACGTCATTGATCACTGAAATGATAATGGTTGAGAGTTCTAATCCAGTGATCATCACCACCATTATTTATTTTTTTAATGTTGCAGAAACCAAAAGCAACCAATTAGCTTTCAGACTATTTTGAGTTAGTGGTTTATAGGTTGCAGTTCAGATCCTATGACTTGAGGTAATTACGGTTTTACCGGATAGGAAAATTCATAAGAAGTCCAAGCAGGAGCCTTGATAGGTCTGATGGTGACAATTTATTACAATGTTTGATCAGCAATCCAGGGATTAGATGGTAAGTAGCCATATGACTGATTTGGTTTGGGGTGCCGCCCACCATCTTGGGTTGTGGCCTACCATCTTGGGTTGTGGCCTTGTGAGTATGGTGGTAATCTTACAAATTTAAATGGCCGTGAGTTCAAATCCTGGAACCACCACATTTTTTCTTTCTTTAATTTTGCAAAAAATACAGAAACTCAAAGCAACCAATTAGCTCATAGAGGACATATTATTTTATAGTAATTGCTATTACTAGTTACTGCAGTTTGTCCACTACATTAATATTATGTAATGATATTATGGCTCTGGAGATAAACATGCATCACCTCCTGAGCCTGTGGCCTGGTGTGTATGCTGAGGGCTTGCACAATAAATTTGTGTAAATTCAATTCCCGGGATGGTCAGATTAATTATTGTAAAAACTCATAGCAACCAATCATTATTTAGATGAGCTAACATGTCATATTGGTTGGTATGGGATACTGCACTCTGTGTAATAACATAATATTGGTTATATGTGACATTTATTAGCACTTCCTCAGGCTCAGGCCTCTAGTCTGCAGTAACCAGGTCTGTGGCAGAACATGTAGAGCGGCCAATGTGGCCCCAGAAAGCCGTGTGTTCAATCCCCAAAGGGGATCAAAACCACTCAATGTCTACTTAATGCTGTATGGGTGGAACAGCAAATATGTGCTTGGTGGAAGGTATGGGGGCGTCCCTGTATACAAAGAGCTGGTGGGAGGTTAAGGAGCGGACCTCCACACCAAAATGGCCCACCTTGGTGCCATGTAAGTGAAGCCTCAGTGCAATAAATCCAGCTAAATACCAATGCAGAGGGTGACTGCAGAACAATGTGGTGCATCATGCAGAACTCTGAGAGGGGTGACAAATGCAAGAGAAGGCAGGATGAGAGCAGAGGACAAGTGCCCAAGGATGGCAACAAGATGGTACACAGCTGCAGCAGAAAGACTCAAGAGGCAGCCATGAGGAAAGCGGTAAAAGTTGGCTTTGTTTAAAAAGCCATACTTTTTATATTTTATTACAGAATTTACACTCCCCCTTGCTTTCCCCATCCCTTATCACCACCACCTCCACTCTCTGACCATGCCTAGATCAGCTACCCCTAGGGTGCTTCCTTCGCAACCATCTCAAGGACAGTGGTACGCACCACACAGTACTCAAGTACTTCCATTGAGCCCTTTAGGGCCCATCAAACAGGGCACAAGCTTTGGCACTACTTGAAGGAAGCCATCAGTATGATCTTTCATCGGAATCGAACCATGAGCTTTCTGGTTGAAGCTTGCCGAAGCCAACACGATGCACCACAGAAGCTGAACACATCAGTAGTTGTTGCCAGTGTTCCCATATCATTGATGTAGACGCCCCACGCTCTTTTGAACGTCAACACAAAAATTTGTTACCAGATCAGGGATTTGAACCAAGAAAGCCCAGGTAAGCCATTCGCCCAATACAGCAGCTCAACAGCATGCACCACAGGGACAGGACAGCAACATGACTTCCTAGTAAAACTATATACTTGGGGCGAGAATAACAAAATGCTAAATTGCTCCCATTACACAGAATCTAACTTTCCATTAGTAGGTTTGAACTCATCACCTGCAATCTAGAAGATGGGTACTCTAAAGATTGAGCTACCTGAGAAGCATGCTGAGAGCTATTACACAAATCACTTAGTTGACTTCTCTATTCAGGAGTTTATAAATGCTTCAGTGCTGTAAATCTGTGCTGGTGGAGGGATTTCATAAATTGTACACATGAGGGTTAAAAACCATAAAACAATTCACCCATTGCCATATTTGTACTATGACAGGTTACCTTTATGGGTACAGAACCGGTTAGGATGTCTCTGCATGGGTGGTGAATGCAAAGATGCAGAAACTTTGCTGATTTGGCCAATGATCATGGTGAGTTGCTATCTACCCTGGCAGAAAGCCATTGGCACGTTTGGACATTGCATAAAATGAACACAGCCCATGGTGCCTGATGTACGTGCAATGCTTTCCTAGCATATAATCTGGCTTTGCATGTCACATGGCCAACTTGTGAGCCATTCATCCGTTCTGCTCTATGGAGAGGGGAGGGGGAGAGCGACGGAGCGGCACCCTGCTGCGCGCTCTCCCCCTTCCCTTTCATTAGGATCGGTCGTCGTTCATCATCCAAGGATCCGCCAGGACGATGGACAACGCCGACTGTACACACGCCAGATTTTTTATCGGGCGATAAAAATCTGATGTGTGTACGCAGCTTAAGTGTAGTAAAGCTTAACAATTGAAAGGAACCACTAAACAATCTAGTGGTCAAAGAAAATAATTGGAGCCCTAAGTAGGTGCTCAATACAGTACACAATATTCCAGGGTTGAATTGAACCACAATGCTTTCTTGAGGTTCAACATAGGCCAAAATAGGCGCTAGACATGCAACAACTCATCAACATATATAGTTATTAGAAGAAAGCATTGTGGTTCAATTCAACCCTGGAATACTGTGTACCGTATTGAGCACCTACTTAGGGCTCCAATTATTTTCTTTGACCACTAGATTGTTTAGTGGTTCCTTTCAATTGTTAAGCTTTACTACACTTACTGTAATTATGTTTATGATTACACTGTTTGTGCCTAATTCTGAGGGCAGGCACAATTATGATTTTTCTAACACAAATGTATTATATTACCACCAAAAACATAACTAAACGATTTAAAAAGAATGTCAGATACTGTGAGCATGTTTTAAGAAAATGTCAGAGACTGTGCTATAACAGAGATCAGAGACTATGGATATACCACAAGAGACGGCCAGATACTATAGAGATACTACAAGGGATTGTGAGTGACAATGGAGATGGTACAAGCAAATGTCAGGGACTATGGACATACTACAAGAGATAGCTGGAGGCTATGGAGATGCTACAAGGGACTGATGGAGACAACAGAGATGCTAGGAGAGAATGTCAGAGACTAGGGACATACTACAGGAGATTGCCATAGACCATGAAAGTGCTACAAGAGATGGCCAGAGGCTATGGAGATGCGGCAAGAGATGGTCAGAGACTGGAGGCATACTACAAGAGACAATGGAGATGCTGCAAGAGAGATCAGAGACCATGCACCTGCTGAAAAGATGGTCAGAGGCTGTGGACATTCTACAACAGTTGGGTAAACAATATGGACATGTTTCAAGAAATACAAGAGTTTCAAAAATTCAAGAGACATGTTTCAAAATTCAAAGAGACTGCAGACATGTTGCAGAAAATGGACAGAGACTGCAAATATGCTAAGGAAGATCATCGGGGACTGCTAGATATGCTTCAGGGGATTTACCAAGATTATGGACATCCTACAAGAGACAGTTAGAGACTATGGAAATCCTACAGGAGACAGTTAGAGACTATGGAAATCCTACAAGAGACCGTTGGAGACTATGGAAATCCTACAAGAGACAGTTAGAGGCTATGGAAATCCTACAAGAGACCGTTGGAGAATTTGGAAATCCTACAAGAGACCATTAGAGACTATGGAAATCCTACAAGAGACCGTTGGAGACTATGAAAATCCTACAAGAGACCGTTGGAGACTATGAAAATCCTACAAGAGACCGTTAGAGACTATGGAAATCCTACAAGAGACCGTTAGAGACTATGGAAATCCTACAAGAGACAGTTAGAGACTATGGACACTATGTGGGATGGTCAGAGACTGGGGACATGCTATGTGAAATGGTCAGGGATTCCTTTACTTCTGTTATCAATGATCATGTTTGATATTTATCTCCATTATAAAATTGAAGAAGGGAGAAAAAACAAAAAAAGATAAAAAGAATAGAGAGTATAAAAAGATACATGCAATAGAAATAAAATAAACTTTAGATACAAAAAAAGTCTAATAATTATTTTTCCCTCAATGCCTTGAATTATCATCCAAACATAGACTACCATGTACAGGGGCCCTGAGGGCCACACAATAGCTGCCAAAGAGCCACAAGCCGGGCACCAGGGCTCTAGACTGCGGATATACACGGACTTGTTCTGGATGAGTTGCTTACTTAGTATTAAAGGAAAGCTAGCAATCCCAAAGCTTGCACCTTCTATCCTCCTCCTGTGTCACTGTCTGTATTCGTCTGCCATTTGCAAACCCTATTTAATGTACAGCACTACTGAAAATGTTGGTGCTCTATAAATCCTGTTTATTATTATTATTACAATAATATTAGTTATATGGATACAGACAGTGACACAGGGTCCTCTCCTCCTGTGTCATTGTCTGTATTCGTCTGCCATTTGCAAACCCTATTTAATGTACAGCACTACTGAAAATGTTGGTGCTCTATAAATCCTGTTTATTATTATTATTACAATAATATAAATTATATGGATACAGACAGTTACACAGGGTCCTCTCCTCCTGTGTCATTGTCTGTATTCGTCTGCCATTTGCATTATATTTTTATTGATTTTATATAAATTTTTCACAATTAAACATACAGAGCACAAAATAATATTAATGAAACAATAAAGAAAAAAAAACTCTGTTCCTTAACACGTGTTCTCAATCGAGGACCAACGACATTTACCAAACTCATTATAAACATTACAACTTGACCAAGATAAAAAAAAAAACAAAAAAAAAAAACAATACCATAAGGCAAAGAAAACCTTCTCAAAGCATCCCGAAACCTGATTAAACCCGTTAGCCATGCCCGCTCCCCGGGTCACCTGTAGACCATTCCCACCAACTAAATATATTCCCCAGTACCATACATATCTTATACCATTGGGCTAGTTACAGCACCGGCATAGTTTTGTATTCAGGTGATTCTTGGAACAAAATCCAAGGCGCCCAGGTACCAGAAATCTCTAATTTCCTTTATATAGGGATGAAGTCAGATCCTCCAACAATTTAGTTTCATTCACCCTTCCTAGCCACATTCCGAATGAGGGAGCTATCAGTTGTCTCCACATACAAGGTATGCATGGGGGTGCATTTCGGCAAACCGAATTCGCAGACCCATCAGAAGTTCCAAGAAATCATAACAGGAGGATTCCCAGGGCTGCATGAATGAATGCAGCCCTGGGAATCCTCCTGTGTGTGATCCCCGGGCACTAGAGGTTATTTAACATGGTCAATGTGCAACGCTCAAGCGTCATCAGGATTTTCCTTTCCTCAGCGAATCAGAGAGCACTAGAGGTTTTGAATGGGGAGACTTGTCCCCATTTAAGCTCTAATGCCGGTGATTGCAGATTGAGCTGATCAATGAATGCAGTCGTGCAGCATCGGGTTGCTGTAATTAGCCTGGATCCACTGCAACATCTTCTCTCCTAATCCAATATACTGTAACGTCTGGGATATATGTCTCCTAAACCCTCACTACTTCCCACTATTCTATACCCCCCTTCCTATTTTGTGATACTTCCCCACCTCCTAGATTGTAAGCTTTTCAGGGCAGGGTCCTCTCATTTCTAACCCCTATTTAATGTACAGCGCTGCGTCATATGTTGGTGCTATATAAATCCTGTTGAATAATAATAATAATTATATGGCTGCTCTGCCCATATACAAGACAAGATCACATAACTATTCACACATACTATTATACTGCCACCTTGTGGAGGACTGGGGCACTGCTACAACACATTTAAAGAGAACTTTTAGATTATTATTATTATTATTATTAATAATAATAAACAGGATTTATATAGCGCCAACATATTACACAGCGCTGTACATTAAAAAGGGATTGCAAATGACAGACTAATACAGACAGAGATAGATTAAATATTTATACTTTTACTTTATACTTTTTTTTTTAATATTTATACTGTACTTTATACTTTTTTTATAGCCATATTCATGTCCAAGAGACCACACAGGAACCAAGAAGACATCACAGCCAACATATAATATGATTGGCATTGGGCTGTATATAAAAAATGTGAATACATTGTTTGAAGATGTCTCACCCTTTGCCCTGGGCTCTTGCTTAAACTTGTTTGTGCTGAGAAAACACAGCCGGGGTCTGGTGTTTGTTATATTAAATATATAAATATTCATTATAAATGCTCTGGGAACGCAACCAACATGATGAGTCAAGGTGAAAGAAGATCACACACCACAGATTTATGAGAAAACGAAACTACAGGCAGAGAATTCTGCAGGGGAGAAATGAAAGTCGGCTTAGATTCTGCTTTAAAAGTTTGGAGGATTTGGGGCAAAGGGTCGGAAATTTAAATACCCCAATACCAGGCAGATAACCATTGTTGGGCTTTGACTTTGCAATTTTTTTGTTTTTACATTTTTTAGCAGTCTTTCCTAAAGTCCAACTATTTTTCGGGAATATTATAAAGTCTATGTGAGGGACAGCATTCTTGAAAAGCTAAGAGACCGGGATGGAAATATTGGCTTTCTTGACAGTTTTAAAAAGACATACATTAGATCTTCACTCGAACCATGGTTACAAATAATTATCATATCCTTCCATAAAACACAAGGATAATTTGCCTTTTTAATCATTTATTCAGCCAAAATGTCATTACATAGTAGTAGTTTCTAACTGTAGAAAACACAAGTACTTCCTTTGCCCCATGGCATCGTATTGCCCCCTTTAGGCAGCTTTGAAAATTTCCTAGCCATGTTGGACGTTGACCTGCTGACCAATCATCCATGCAGGGGTGGACATAGGGAGGTGCACTGGGCCCTGGGGCCTCATCAGCCAGCAAGGACCCCACAGGAGTTCCAAGTCAGTTTAGAGGCGGGATTTGGGGCAAGTTAGTTCTGCACATGGGTTGATTGTTGGCTACGTCCACCACTGGATTCATGCAACATTTCAGTTATAATATGTTTCTGGGTTTGCTTATATAAATGGGAAGTTTCAAACTGGATTCAGATCAGGACTTCAGGGCAGTCCATAAGTCTTAATGCAGACATGTCCAAAGTCTGGCCCGGGGGCCAATTGAGGCCCGTGTTCAAATTTCCACCTGCCTGCAACCTTTGCCATCACAGGGAATTCCCTACGTCATTTTAGTGGGCGTGTGCTGCGCGGGACCCGCACGGACCACACCCACTCTGATTTCAAGAACATGCTGTGCACGGAGCCTGCACTGACACCGGACTCTGTGCACAGGGAATCCCTCATGTCACCCTGGCGGGCGTGTGCTGTGCGGGACCTGCGGAGACCACGCCCACACTAACCCTGGTTAGTGGTCGTCCCTCACACATTTTCACCTCACCAAATCTGGCCCTCTTTGCAAAAAGTTTGGACACCCCTGTCTTAATGTTTTCTTTTCATTCCATGGTTGCTTTGATGGAGTGATTCAAAAAATGTATTGGTTGGAAGATTCATTCCCTCTTTAACTTGCAGACAGATTGCTTTATTTCTTCAAGCTCACTTTGATATAACACAGGATTTATAGTTGATATCTACATGGTGCCTAGACCCAGACGGAGCAAGGGAACCCCAAACCTTCACATGTCCACCATCATGCTTCATAGTTGGTATGAGGTTCCTTTCCCCTGGCACACCTGCAATGCGGGGGAAATTGGTGAATGTCATTCTTAGTGTAGATTAGTAACTTTGACCTCAAATCTTACCTGCAGATTCCACAACATAACTATGGGGTTCTTTGGAGACTTCTTTTAGAATCAGTCAGCTACATCTTCTTAGCTGACCAGTCCTGGAAAAATCATCAATCACTCTACAGCTCAATTGGTGATCTTTTTAGATTCCTCACGGGCATCCACCACATTCTTTCTGATGGCCTTCAAAAGCTCTTCTTGGCATTTGACCACTTCACATCCCAATAACCAAGTCGGCACCAGGCTCCTCCGTTTTCTGAACGCGATAGTTTTTCAATATGTTTTTCCACAAAGCAATGCGTTTGGAATGTGCCCAGCATGATAAGTCAAGGTGAGAGAAGTACGTGGAAGATTTCAGGGAAAACCAAAGCACTGGCAAAGTTTTCAAAGTGGACAATAGGGAGGAAAAAAGGAAAAAGACTTTTGCTGGCTTGATATTTGCATGTTGTTAAAGCGTTTGTGTCAATGTTTTTTGAAAAAAGGACAATAGTGAGGTATTGTTGCATTAAAAGTGTATTACTTCATAGTTACATATTACAATACATATGAACTATATAAGTAAAGAAAGTAACAGATCAATAATAAAACAATACAAGTGAACAAGTTTTAATCAAAGATATACTAAAATAGAGGGCATCAAATAGTTGTACTTAGGACATCTAAGTGTCTCCGAAAATTTCCTGACAGGTTTCGCCAAATCAATGGCTTCCTCAGGGGATCAAGAGACTTAAGTAGATATAAACTATAGGGAAAGGCATGTATTTGCTTAGTACAAATAGAATATAATCATATCTTAATACATAGAAAAGTTATATATTGATATAGTAATACATCAAGATAGAGGACTCGTTATCATACATATTCAGAAAAGGTTATACGTACAGATAAATGGATAAGCATTCAAACAATATAAAGCATTTATAAAACAAAAACATAACAATTCCTATTCATGTATACCTCTAATACTTTATGATAATTGATTTTCCCTGGGAAAATTGTTCTGTTTTCAAAAAACATTGGCACAAACGCTTTACCAACATACAAATATCAAGCCAGCAAAAGCCTGTCTTTTTTTTCTTTCATCCCTATTGTCCATTACATATTTCAGGCTTGGCAAAATAGAACCTTTCTTACAACGATATAGTGAGCAAAGGATCCTCTCTCTTCCAAAAGTTTTTAAAGTGCTTATCTAAAGCAGCGGTCGCCAACTGGTGGTCCACAAGAAGATTTTTGGGGTCCGCAGCTCTGGTCCCCGCCGGGGGGATGCACCGACCAGAGCCACGGACCACGTCCCCTGTGCCAATCCCTGGTTCACAACATAACCCACCCACTATCCCATGGCAGGCCCAGATCTACGATGGCAGAGTGGGGTTATGGCGTTATGACGTCACTATGGACAGGTTCCTCCTCTTTGATTGATGACCAGCTACCCCCGCATGTGCGGTCAGGTGCCAGTAATTTTAGTGGTCCGCGGGACCAAAAAGGTTGGCAACTGCTGATCTAAAGGTCCATGAGCCGACACAGCCATTGTTCCAGAAGTCCGGGTCTTTGTCTCCCTCATGTTCCATGGCAAGTTGCAGTTTTACTTCTTTTCGGATAGCAAAGACTTTTACCTGGCAAACCACCCATGCACATTACATTGGTGCAATCTATGATTCTAGACTGTGCAAGCGTTACCTGCAGATATAACTATCATTTTGCGGTTGCTGGAGACTTCTTTAAGCATCGGTCAGCTCTTGGGTTGCTTTTTCTAGGTTGGCCAGTCCTGGACAAATAATTCTACGCCACTTGTCCACCAGTATCTTATATCATTCGGCAATCTTGGTAAATCCATCACCCGGCTCATTGGCATCCAAATTGTTCTTTCTGAGGGCCTTGGATGCTGATTGAATCTTGGCAACTCATCAACAAGGGGACATAAGAGCCGCCATTTGTTTGTTTTTCAGTTTTCCAAAATGTTAACAACAATGTGGTCATGTGGGTAAAACTGAGGTGTCAAAGGAGAACTAAACCCTGTACCCTATGCTTTGCCCACCTATCCCTATTCTGTTGCAGGTGCCACCTTGTTCCTTCTTCACCTCTTCCTAGTTGTGATGTTTGGCCATCATGAATGGCTGAGCTAGGATGACCATTTCATGGAAGTTCATTCAGTCCCAGTAACCTTAGGGGGAAGCCAGGATTGCCGGGTATCCTGTGCTGCACAATTCACCCCTGTGTAATGGAGGTGAATGCCACGTTTGGCGTATGTAAGTCAAATCTGGAAAACAGCGGCAATGCTGTTCCTCCATATATACAGTACAGAAGTGTGTTACTGGCGGGATCACAGGATACAATAAAGCAAAAACGGCACCAATATCTTTAAAGAGCAGCTCAGCAAAATGTGACAGCGGGGTGGCAATCAGGCTTGGTAAGGACAGGCATTGCTAACTCTTCTCCCTTCATTTCTTCCGTATCCCAATCTTTAATCATTTTAATTGGCTGGGCCAGGGTAACGTAACCCTTGCAGTTCATTTGGTCCCAGGACCAGCAAGGGAAGCCAAAAAAGCAGTGAGCATGACAAAACTGACAGCTGGATGGCAATTAGGCAGATAAGGACGGGACATCGCCTGACCCTTTCTGCAATAAAGCCCTGGCAGATCACCAGTCAGGTTGGGTTCTGCTTTAACTAAACAGCAAGCACCCCCATCCCAAAGAAATGGATTCCAGCAAACTTTTCCACAAGCAGCTCCATGAGAAAAAACTGTTTAGCAAACTTTTCCCAATGACTTTTGTTTGCATCATTTAATAAACCAAAACTCTGCCAGGACACAGAAAGGAAATAAAATACTAATGAGGTTTTCTCTTTTCCTGCTCTGTTTAAAGCTGGGCACAGAATTTAGAGGGCGGCACAACGAATTTGCTAATATACTGAGCCCGTGTTGTCACTTACAGAAACAAGTTGGCTCACACGGTTATTGAACGATGTTGTAACGTGCTGGAAAAGAAAGAAAGACATTTCTGTAAATCCTCTGCAAGTCAAACCGCAATCATAATGTCATCTGAGGACAAGTTTGTGAAATGTCAATGAAGGCCGAGGGGCCAAAGCAGAGGGCCCGAGTCACAGAATTAGTGCTGCTGCTTGCTTTGGGGATTAAGGAAAATTTCATCAGATCTACAAGAATTGATTATTGGCAATATTCAACTTATAAGACATTCAATCATCATCTTCTGTGGTCCTTCATTGCAATGGAATATACATTACAGCAACTAATGAACAGCCCTGCCACTGGTCTGCACACTATACAGCTCCCTGCAACACTTGCATTATTATTATTAATATTACACAGTATTTATATAGCGCCAACATATTACACAGCGCTGTACAAAGTCCATAGTCATGTCATTAGCTGTCCCTCAGAAATGCCCCCCCCCCACCCAGTCATATGTCTTTATTACAGTCTAAGGTCAATATTGGGGGAAACCAATTAACCTAACTGCATGTTTTTGTAATGTGGAAGGAAACCAGAGAACCCAGAGGAAACCCAAACCCTTGGGGAGAACCTGCAAACTCCATGCAGATAGTCTCCTGGCTGATATTCCAAGCTGGTTTTTTTATTGTTTTATTTATTGTCACAACCAATTTGTGCCAACCCAACAAGCTAAGAGACCCACAAAGCTGTAAATTGGAGAATTAGCATCATTTCCCTCCAGACTGCAAGGAATGGACCATTCCCATTGAGCTGCACAAAGTCCTCTCATTTCATTTTGGTGCATTTGGCTGCTGTAAGGACCAGAACAGATTTATTTTCCATTAACTTCAATGGGTTTCCATTCCATTTATACTTACATCCAAGATTTTCAGCCAGCTGATGGACCCTAGAATAGAACCAAGGGATATTCCATCAACACTGCACAGAACAGACAATATCCTGCCAGCTGACATTGGCCACAAACCTGCAGAGGGCAGCACTGCTACAATTCTATTTCTTGTATACGCACCCAAAGCCGCCATTGTGACCTCATTCTGAAAATCCCAGACGTCTTTCTGCATTGTAGGCCACCTTGTAAAGCCGACGACCTGGGAAATAAAACATGCAGCCAGTAAAGTCAGGAAAGTCACAACACTTGGTTTGCAGACTTGTCCGCAGTTAATCACCTGGAAGATATTGAAGCCATTGGATAAACCCAATAGCCAGAAACCTGGCACTACAAATGGAAGGTTCTGTATGCATACCTTCTGTATATTTTCAGTGCAGGTTAACTTTACAGGGGTCATTGGCTTTAGTACTTTCAGAGTCTACAAAACTGATGTCCTGAGTTTAACTTCACTGGCTGTATGCTTGCACAGAAATCAAAGCCATAATGGCTGAATCTATGATGCCATTGGACCAGTCCTTCCAGGGTTGGTCAGGTAGTCAGCATTGGTGGTGTACATGCTTTCTGAGAATTGGATATGTTTGTCTCTGGGCAGGATGTGGGTCTCACATTGGTATACCAGAGTATAAGATACAGACAAACATCTCTCATCAGACGCTTCGGAATCATCGGTGGTGTCCACCCGGAGATCAGAAACAATGGCAGAGACCACCAAACTGGGAAGCCCAGAGATGTCACTTCTGCAGGGGCCGTCCAGGTGCAGTCCCCCACCATACTATCCGTCTTCCCCCACCGCCCCGGAATACTGGCCAGTCCCCCAAAATCAGTAACCCAACACAGCCAGTCATCTACCAGCCAAACACCAATAACTTAACAATCAGGATGCAGCCCTCTGGGGCCACAGAACCCCAACTGTTGAGGCTGAATCACCACTTGGGCTGGTCAATCTTCAGCATGTTGTGTTGCTGCTTCCTGCTGGGACTGCAAGGTAAAAGAGAGAGGAAGACTGATTGATTGATTGGACCAATCATAGGCCAGAAAGAAAACAAAAACTCTATTATGAATGCTGCAGTCAGATTTATCCATCCTTCCCACCTACCTACCCGATACACAGCCTTCCCACCTACCTACCCCATACACAGCCTTACCACCTACCTACCCGATACACAGCCTACCCATCTAACTACCCCATACACAGCCTACTCACCTACCTACCCCATACACAGCCTTTCCACCTACCTACCCCATACACAGCCTTCCCACCTACCTACCCCATACACACCCATCTACCTACCCCATACACAGCCTACTCACCTACCTACCCCATACACATCCTTCCCACCTACCTACCCCATACACAGCCTTCCCACCTACCTACCCCTTATGCCTCAGCTCTTTGTAATATTGGATTCATGCATTGCACTTCCCTGTATCTTCCCATAGGTTCATGCATTGCGCTTCCCTGTGTCTTCCCGTACATTCATGCATTGCGCTTCCTTGTGTCTTCTCGTAGATTCATGCATTGCGCTTCCTTGTGTCTTCTCGTAGATTCATGCATTGCACTTCCCTGTGTCTTCCCGTAGATTCATGCATTGAATTTCCCTGTGTCTTCCCGTAGATTCATGCATTGCACTTCCCCGTAGATTCATGCATTGAATTTCCCTGTGTCTTCCCGTAGATTCATGCATTGCACTTCCCTGTGTCTTCTCGTAGATTCATGCATTGCGCTTCCCTGTGTCTTCCCATAGGTTCATGCATTGCGCTTCCCTGTGTCTTCCCACAATTTTTTAATCATGCATTGCGCTTCCTTAAAGGTTCTCACCCATATAATCATACTGAAGATTATATTGATCACCAATTTCTTCTTGAATTCCTTGTGTGCCCATTAGAGCAGGCTTATTTATGAATAATTAAGAGCTGGGCCAATGGCGCCAATCCGATGCTCTTTAATTGAATGCAATGTCCACTGAACAACTATTGTAGGCAACCAATGCACAAGACTTGTTCTTTATCCAATAAAATTGTTTTCCCAATATTGTATGTGGCCTAAATTGTTTTGTAAAATGTTAAATGTTGTTATTGAGAAGATACAAAGCCTGATGACCAACTGAAAACCATGGCAGGCTTACCATTGAGCATTGTCAGCCTGGAACTAGAAGTGCTTATAGGCTCTGCAAGAAAAAAAGCCAAGATAGCAACAGATTATACTGAAAACAGATTTGGACTTTACATACACTTTAATTAGAGATTCATGACATTCCAGTCCACCAATCTAGCTAGACCAAAAGACTTCTGTGAGCCAAATAATCTCTAAAAGTCTAAAGTCTATTAGCCTATCCCATGTCTCAGGGGACTCCAATGGAGACTACAATTTGCTGTCCACATCATGCAGACATTGTCCTCTGTTGTCACCATGCAGAGAGCAAGGGATATGAAGAGGCTGCAGGAGATGCCAAAAAATGTTTACAATTCGCAGAATTTTGGCAAAAGAAAAGTCACATTACAGGTTAGGGGTTATGAGGGTTTATACATACTTTAACGGGGAATGTGAATGAGTAATTGGGTAATGGATATATTCTCTGCAACACATGCAAATTTCCCTGCATGTTTTAGACATTCTCTTGATTCCTGGCAGGTCAGAAATGATGTATTATGTGTGTTTTAAGACAAAACAAAGAGAAATGTATTGCCAGTGCTCACAGCAGATTAGAAACCTCTAGATCTGACATCCAGGTACCATGTTGGACTTCTGCAGAGATACCAGCGCCTACATGCAAGGGTCTATTACTGCAACAAGCCATCAAGGCAGGGTTCTTATTTAGGTTGCGGTTGCATTCTAAAGAAATCAAATGGGCTAGAAAGTGTCTAGCTCAGCTTTTCTGTGCCTTCCTAACATAGGGGAACTCATGAAATAACTTACAGGTCTTCAGGGACCCTCTTTTATATTTACTATATCTATAGCTCACAGAATATTAGTGTGGTGGTCAGTGGGAAGAATTCCTCTTACATTGCTGGGCATTGGGAAGAATGTCACCCTTACAGATAACCAAAAAGATCATTGGTGTCAGGTAAATTGGCCTGAGGGGCAATTGAGGGGGCTCGTTGCCCAAAGAGCTGGAGGAACCGTGGTTGAGAAACAATTATCTAGCTAATGTTTATTGAAAGCTCAACTGGGTTTGAAGCTATTTTAGTTTTGTGTAGATTCTGGCCGGTTGAAGCCCCTCCAGGCTTTCACTGTGGCCTTGGCTAGGACCTCTACGCCCGAATACACAATGTCCTCCAACATTATCTTCTTACATTTTCGCAGGGTTCCATTTTCCTTATTATACTACAATAAAGTACCAAAGGAGGAGAATCCACTTCACCTGGCTTTGTAAGAGGAACACTGAGAGGTGCAAGGTGTTTCAGCAGGATGGTCAATCCATTGGGGCTGCTTTCTACCAAAAACCTGGTTAATCAGTTTTGTTTAAACCCAAAAAACACAAAGAAATATTAAAAATGTAGTTTAAAACTTTAGTAAATCCTTTATAATGGACAAAGAATGTATTGCTCAGACTACTATTACCATATCCATGTCCCATTTCCACACCTTTACAACATGGCTTTCGCAACAATCTTTGGCTTCCTGTAGTTGTTACTCTTTCTGGAGGTACTTGCTTAACAATTTTTGGCTTCCTGCAGTTGGTACATTTTACTCTATATGGAGACACTTGTAGCCTCGGAGGAGTTATTCGATGTGGCAAGAGACCATATTCTGTAAGCTGAACATCAAGAAGGACTAAAGTCAGCAAAGTATCTGAACTTCTAAAATAAAAAAGTCCCCTAAAAACAATGCAAGAACCATTCACGGTCAGCGACACGGAAAAGACATTACCTCCAAATGAAATGGAATCATCTGAGAAGACGTGGACTGAACAAGAGCCACCACCCAACCAAGTTCAGGACCTTCCACCCAGCTATCCAACCTCAACACCATCTGTACCTCCAAGCAATCTAACTCATACTGCTTACTCAACAACGATGCCAGGTGGGCAACCGCCTGCTATGTACCAACCTGCTTATCCAACCACCCAAGTGGTCGCAGCTCAGCCTCCTGGTACCTACGCACCCTACTATACCAACATTCCAGCCAACATGACCCAACAGCAGCCTGGGTACAACACAACTATGGCCCCGCAGCCTCAACCACCACTTACCAATCTGCCCCCATACCCTGGAACTGTTCCTGGAACTCATCTTCAATTTAATAGCCAGGCAGCGTATCCAAATCAGCAGCAATACCCTGTCTACCAGAATACCACGGCCTCAAATTTTCCTGCCCAGCAACCTGGAGTAGCATGGTCCATGCCAAAAGATTACCTTTGCTGGTCAATCATGAGTATGCTCTGTTGTTTTTGCCCTATTGGATTGGCGGCCGTGATTTTCTCTTCCCAGGTAAGTGCAATCTTATTTTAACAATTTAATGTTCATATCTGACAAAACAGACAACACTGCCTGAGATCTCAGAAGAGGTAATATTGTCATCTCTGTAATTCAGAGATATCAAATACCTAATTTTCAAACATCCAGTCCCATAACTGCAAAGAGTACGAATAGCTCTGGTGAAATCCATGGGTTAAAAACCCAATTATGCTAATTTGAAGAGGTGTCTGGGTAATTTATATCCATACAAGACAATTACACTTTTTTTCCCCCCTGCAGGTACAGAATGCCGTGACACAGCAGGACTGGGCAAAAGCGAGAAGATATTCAAACACAGCCTGCATCCTGAATGTTCTGGCTTTGGTGTTGGGAGTCATACTTTACATTGTCCTAATTATACTCAGAGCAACTTAACCATCACCCTTCGAAAGAGTACCTCCAAAAAATGAATCTCCTTACTTCTCCATCTCCAAAAAAAATACAATGTATCCTCTGACCTGATGTATTGATATGACCTGTGAGAAAATAAAGTTGCTGCAAGGATACAAGCATAGAAATGATGTTCATCTCCCTATGGCTAGAAGGTAACAGAAGAGATTGGGCAGGGTGAGGGGGCAAGGATAAGGGGGTGGGCGAAGGTTTCATTAACAAATAGATATTCATCTTTCCCCATTCATTCATTGCCTTTTCATTAGGCATCACATGTGGGCATTATCTAGGGCCATCGGCATGCAAATAGAACCTGACTAGGACTACCCGCTCCTCCAGACTGACACTTACCCATCATGGCATTTTATATAACTCATTTGGCCTATTGGTAGAGCTCAGGACTCCGGAGTAGCAAAGAATGGTGATGTGCAAGTTATGTACAGAACACAGCTGACCCCTTCCACCAAACATGTTTTGCATGCATTGCATAGAGAAGCACAATGGTGAGGACATCACTAGATGCAAGATAAGGAAATACCAATAAATGGAAAGGCTTTATTATAATTTGTCATCAGCATATCAATGAGGCAGGAAGGAGAAACTAGGAAAGACAAAGTATAGGCAAGTTAAAGTGGACCTATCACCATAATGTCACCTATTACCATTTTTAACATTGTATAAAAGGGTGGCTTTTAACCTTTTATATAATGTACAAATGTGTTTCTTTTTTAAGTTTTGGGCAGGATCTTTTCCAGCTTGATAGTAAAGACTGAAGGAAAACGCACAACCTGCTGGGATACAATTGTCAAATAAACAATGAGGCCGTGGGCCTCTCCTGTGCATGTCTGATATTGGGGGTTTTCATGTCTTAGATCTGTCACCCAATCTCACTGCAAGATCCGGTGACGTGACCAGAAACCAAAATAGGATAGAAAGAAGTGGGTTGCACCCACTGTCCAGTCGACACCGGAAAAAAGAAGGATGTTGGGCAGCGGGGGGCCTACTGGACTACAGGGATCATTGTTTTCTATAAGGGCCATTTTCTTGGTGAAAGTTCCTCTTGAAGCTTTAGGCACACTGGCTCCTTTTAACAAATGTTTGTTCTTTGAAAGTGTAACTGAAACCTTTTTTTTTTAGTTTTAAAATATAGTAGAGAAGGGAAACATCCTCCATTTTTTACTGCCTGGTAGACCCAGCCTTTCTATTTGTGTTAGTGACTAATCTCACCAAGTCAAAAAGTGATGGGAAATCCCAAATTTTGGAGCAGGCATTAGAAGAAGATGGGGGGGCCCTCAAAAAAAGTCTCATTTCCTGTTGATTCTATAGGACAGAAAAGAAGTGAAATCTCCCAAAAGAATACAGACAGCAAAAAAACTGAGAGAGGTGTTACCCCTTCCTCATGTTGCCTTCCTCCGGATCACCTATGTATATAGGGTTTTATCTGGGATATGTAGGTTACTGGTATGTTTATTTCCCTAGTGGTTGAACTTTCACTTTGTGACTTTTTTCACCCTATGTAACTTTATCTAAAAACTAAATTGAAAAGTTATAGCTGTATAAACACTATTACTGGGGCCCAATGGGATCTGTGATATTGCTAATGTTTCAGAGAAATATTTACAAATTGCATTAGCAATGCACACAGCCAGCAAAGCGTCCCTCCCTACACCTGCCATGAATAGACAGGAGGCAGCGATAAGAGCGCTCAGTATACATGGTAGACAAGGCAAGAATTCGACATTGACAAGGTCAGGCAGTTTACAATGTAATCGAAGGAAATCAGGGCACTAGTGAAGGAAAAGTTCATTTCAGAGAGCTAAACAGCAAAAATAAATAAATAAATAAAGAAAAATTCAAAAACTTCCAAAAAGTGTATACAACTGGCACACAACCTGAAAGGACAACATGTGAAAGACAACCAAACCCTTCATAGGTGCAAGAACAAGAAAATGTGCAGCGGGTCTTTTGCTTGTCTACATTTGGCAGCCTTTTGGGGGTTTTACGGGGTTGCTGTGCAGCCAATAGGGGCAGAATAGAAACATATTCGGCCCTGGAGACAAAACCAGCTTGACCAGCTTTACTGTACTGTTTGATACCACGTTCCCACCTCACCATATTTTTTATTTTGCTCCGCTACCACTCTGGTGATTTGCTGTTCAAGCATTGTAACAGGAGAAGAATAGGAGTAAGTAACACCTGTACTGAGCCATGAAAGAAACATGAGTATTAATAATGGGGAGGGTGAAGGCATTGAAGTGGACTTGTTGTTTTTCTCATCATGGCCAACACACTTTAGGTTGGTCTTGTCAAATCAAAGCGCCATCCTGAGAAATTAAGCATGGCGACTTTGGTGGTAAAGACCTTGGATTCCTAGCAATTAGGGGGTAATGAAAGAGACATGTAATGGGTAAAAGGTTTGGTGTCACCTAGCTTTCACTGGTAATGGGTTAACAATGTAGTTCTTGCTTTAAAAGTTGGGCAAAGGCCAGCAGGCAATGGCCACTCTTCTTCCCCAGTAAAATTAATACTAGAAACAAACCCTATATGAGGACTTTCTTTGAAAAAAAAACATTAGATCAAGAGGGGTGACCTGGCCTGAAAGTTCCTGGAATAGAGATCAACTGCAACTCTTTGTTCTTGCAGAACTATAAAATATTCATCCATGAGAACCTATGGGTCTTTTCTATGGGTACCTTGGGGATCCAGAACTTAATGTGCCGAATATGGAAAAAAAGACTTCGGGATCTGAAGTCCCACTGGTCTACACCCTTTTCTGCTCATACAATTGGCCCATCAATACAATGATAAGCATTGCTAAATTTGCTTTGCCTTATGGGGAAGGCTTTATCTTGGCTTAAATTTTGGAACTGCCGTTTTGGAGCTGCCTGGATTTTGGGGTTCCTAGAGCTCATGTAAAGGGCACAGGGGCACCTGCTTTACCATCAGAATAAGTAATCAGTAAGTTAAAGCTAGGCAAGGGTTTTCAATATAAAAAAGTTGGAAAGATTGGGCCTGATTTAATAAAGTTTTCCAAAAACCTGGGTGATCCAGCAAACCTGGAATAAGTTTTTTAAACATCTTTTGCTATTAATTGAAAATCTTTTCTAACTCTGGACCAGGTCTTGTCCAGGTTTGCTGAATCATCCAGGTCCTCTCATGATAGTCCAATGAATCTAAACAGCCGAACACACCCAATGGGCGTAATTTAAGAGTCTATCTGGAGTCTATCTTCTCCAGTCTTGGAGAGCATTCATAAATCAGGTCCATTGGGAGTGTTAGGCTGTACAGGTTTATTAGACATTGGATGCTATGTTCCTGTTGACCATTCTGGTATGTCATAACATCTACTAATGTCTAAACAAGGGGTGCAAACAACTGGCAACTAAGATTCCCCTTCCAACCATTCCAACCCAGCAGATGCTAAATAATGATATCAATAAATATTTCCATGCATTTACAGATGTGACCATTAATAAGAATGCAAACTTCAAATAATACACATCACCTAAATCTACCCTCCGAACTTCCTTCCAGGCTTGCTCAGTTATATTGGCTCTTCTTCTAGACTGAAACCACTTACTGCAATTTCAGTGCTCACTTTGAGTTTCAAACAATGTACTATAGAACCTTCCATAAGTCAGATTTCTTTGCTGGAGGACATTAAACATCATCTAACTCCTTCCTCCTTGGCTTGGCTATCCCTGGGATGAAGCATGGGATTGTAATCAATTAGCATTGCATGTAGATACTTACTGTACCATCCAGTTTACTAGCAGCCTCTTATCCACCAGCCCCTTGCACCAGCCATGATCTGCCTGCATTGCAAAGAGACAAAAATTCACAAATTTTCGGAAAATAGGCAACAAAAACTTTGAAATTAAGCACCAAGCCATTTGAGCCTCTATATCAGCCACTCATCACCACGCAACCACCCATAAAGGAAGGCACTTAAAGACTCCTGTTGTGTTCCATGTTTATTTTGGAGAACAAGTGGAATGGTGGGGATTTTACAGGTGCAATGGCTGAGCAAATGCTTGCCTGGCTTGCCTCTGGGGACCTCAATACATACTACATGGCCAAAAGTATGGTGACATTCTTCCATATAAATGCGCTCTGGTGTTCCCAGAGAAGGGTGCTGGTAATACTCCATCATACAATGACGTATTAGGCAATTGTGATCTTCCAGCCTTGTGGTCACAGCTTGGTAAAGACTTGGTAATGACTGTACCCCTGTGTACAAAGCCCATAAAGAAAGTTTGGGTTGGGGGAACTCTAATTTCCTGCACAGAACCCTGCCTTCAACCCTACTGAACTCCTCTGGGGTGAATTGTAAAACCTTCTTGTATATCTGTACGATATATAAAATGCAGCTTGCAAAAGACCTTTTGTGGTTTTTACCAACCCCCTTCCCTTTCCTGACCTCCTCTTTCGTAAAATTCAACATCACACACGCATGAATTTTCATCTAGGTCTTTAGAATTCTCACTTATCAAGAACACACGACAGAGCTGTGCGTAAAAACAGTAACACTGTGTAATCTTGAAGAGCAAACACGAAAAGGTAAATCAGAGGCCACACAGTACTCTCGTGTGCTACTTTTTCACAGTTCCAAAAACAGAGGATTATGGGCCCACCAGTGCACATTTATCAGCTACAACGTATCATCCTGTAAAATAGTGATATGGTTAAACAACACCGACTCCATATTTTCTCTGTCAAGAGATTATGGGAAGGAACATGGAGACCGTTGGCTCTCTTGGAAACTGTAGTGGCATCTGCAAGTTGAAGATAAAAGCGCTGGTCCACCCAAAAGTTATAATTTAGTATTAAATAAGGCTGGGTGGGCCGAGCCAGCCCTTGGCTTCAAATTTGTTTTGGAAGTTGTGGCAGACTCTTATTACCATAATTCCCAACATGTCCACCGAGGGGCGTACAATGTTACATTCTCTGGATGGTATTAGGCTTATAAATGAAACAGAGTATTCAGTTTTACATGTAGGGATTTATTCATAATGGAATTACGGCAGAAACCTATATTTTTTCAAGCGTCTTCTATATACATCTAACTAGGAAGTCCCTACAGTAGGAGAGTTCCAGCATTGCAAAGGTCAAGTATTTTTGATCGGGGCTCAATATGGAAGTACCCTATGTCCTTCCTCTGATGGCAAACCTGCTCCTCCATAACAGGACACAGCAAATGTAGGTGTGGAAAAGTGAAGCCACAGTTTTCAACGGTGGGGGCCCTAATGGTATTTCAAATACGATTTTTAGGGCAATTGACAGGGTCTCTACACAATGCACGTCCTAGTAAAAATAGGAAAATCACTTCTTATGTGCAATACATGAACCTTGAACCAAGATTTCATCAACATTTTTTAAAATACTTGGTAATCTATCATAGTTTCCGTGAACTTCTATTTTGAGTTGACAACACAGTCTCTTCTGAACTCAAATCTCAAGCAACATTGTCAACCCTGCCTGCTGGACTACAGAATGCTGGACTACAGAATTCTGACCATACCATCCCTGCCTTGCTCCACCTCTAATAGATTCCTTTCTCATCTATAAACATCTATAAACTTGCTTATTCTAGTGGAGGGGAAGGGATCCAGATCCCTGCATCTACAGAAGGCACACATAATGGTGAGATGAAATAGGAGGTTTGGGGGTAAATGTGGGTCATGCCATGCCTGGATATATATCTGAAGAATAAATGTAAATGTCAACTAGCATGACAACATGAGGATCGAATTCACACTCACTTTGCTAGGTAAGAGGCCCATGATGATATCTAGTGGTTTTGCCTTTTTTTAGACCCAAGGTGTTAATAAGAATTATGTTCTTATAGTTTCGGCTCACAGAGATCAGATGTCTGAGCTTGACGAAAACACTATCTAGGTGAAAATTGGTTACATTGATGTCCCTGTGTACGACATGCAGAGGAACTACACAGATTCTGTGACCTCAGATGTTATCTCCACTCCACAGTGTCTTGCAAAAAATAACATTTGCAAAGATGTGTCTGTAATGTTATATTCACGTTAAATTCACATAAATATTCCCTTATCATTCACAAATGTCTGGTACAGATTGCCCTTGCTGCAGACACTTATATTGTGACTTGTGAATTGGCCACCTATCAAATGGTTCTGCTGATTCTACTTTAAGGTGCCCCCAAGGTTTTCCCCGGCCTCTTGGTGCACCACCCTGTCATGAGACAACTGGTTAGGCAAAAAAAATAAACTACAATGATTACATAAAACATAACACACTAGGAATCTGTGTCAGAGGGCACTGGATAGTTGGAGCATAGTAGAAAGTTGGTGGTAAAAGTGGGTGGTGCATCGCAATGTTGGGACAAAGTATTTTTCGGCGGTGGAAATCAGATACAATTACAACTATGGCACAAACAACTGGGGGTTATACATTTTTTCGTGGCCACTTTTTTGACCACCTGATTACAGCTTTGCTCTGCCCAGATGAAAAAAAATTCTAGGGGGAACCCTGGGTCCCTCAATTCATTTATCATCTTCTTGGCTGTGAACAGCTTCAGCCATCTACTTCCTGTCTTCGAGCACTCCTGGGAAGACTGCATGGCATTTGCAATTCTTAGGGGTCCACAGTAGACCAATTATGGCCATTTGTGGTCTCCACCAAAAACCCCAGTGACGGATGACAACCTACGAGGCACAATTAGGAGGCAGGGAAAAAATGTGGTCAAACTATAGCACAAAATACACATTCATAGCAGGATCCCTGGGTATTATCTGATTGGAAGCTACAAGATTGGGTTTAAATCTTCCCCAGGACCTTCCAAGGTCACGTTAAATTCAACCAAACGAATACTCCACCAAGGTGTATTATAATCAGATCTTTGCACGCATCAAGTAAAACTCTCATAATTTACTGCACATTTAGTGTTCCCGATACATTACAATACATTTGTGTTCTGTTTCTGTTCCCAGTTTGTTTTATAAACCTGAGAAGTATAGGGCAGAGCTGACCCCAGAGTCAGTGCACTACTGGCCATGGAATGTGAGATACTGAAGGACAGGAGAAGGAGTCTGTAATCTACTTGTCCTTGTTTTATCACAGAGCACAGATTGGATCTGAGTTACAGACGTAAAGGGGCAGAGAGTTGGAGATGGGGGTGGTTGATGCACTCTGTGGTTTGGGGAGGTTCCATTTCATGGACTTTATAAGTTGGACCAGGTGCGTGCCAAGTCTTGTTGGCATCAACCATCAACCTGAAGAAATTCCCCTGACCACCAAACAAGCAAAATGGGGAAGAAGGTGAGTAAGAAATTAGAAAATGCGTATATATATTTTATGTATATTCATTTCATCACTCGGGTTTCATGTGCACCAGTCAAGCAACTAATATGGTGCTTCCATTGCTGGTTTTTAAACAAGGTTTTCAAAAGTTTTAATAATATTATCATGTATTTATATAGTGTTGACATGTTATAAAGCGCTCTAACCAGCCCATAGTCATGTGACTTTTAAGGGCACTAGGGGCAATTTTGGGGGATGATAAAGAACCTACAAGTACATTTTTGAAGAGACCTACAGGTGGCTTAACTAAACTCTACGTAGAGAGCATACTGCCCGAGATTTGAACCTAGGACTTCATTGCTAGCCAACATACTGCTCCTTGGCTGTCAATCCTCTTGTTCCATGTCAAAGCTTATGAGTGAAACCATAGGATAAAGGTGACAGCCAAAAAAAAATTCTAAAAAAAAAGGTTTTCTCCAACTATTTTACCACTAAGGAAACCTTAGATAACGTTTAGGTATCAAGGAATCTCTGCTAAAGCAAATTATTTGGAAGAATGCCCCTCGTGTTGATAGTCAGCATATGAAGAACATCCCACTTATCATGGTGGTCCAAAATAAATCTGTATAGTGAGATAAAAAGATAATCGGGGTATGCTTGTACCATTAGACTCCCAAACTACACAGAGCAGATCAGATTCACTAGGCAAAAGGGACCCTGGCTCCGATTAGATGGCAGGAGAGTTAGACAGAGCTCAAGGAACCCCTACCAGCCCCTGGAGAAATCTTGGGGTTCCATGACCCCCTGCTTGAGAAGGATGGTTTAGAATCAGTTACACTATTACTAGTGAGAACTGATCACCCATCGGTATCGGAAGCCCCTGACCAGTGTGGTCACCTACACAATGACCAATCTAGAGCGTCCCTTCTAAGGTCAGGCTTAAACAGTGATCACGATTGCTCCTGGGCTGAGTAGAAACATTCACATCCTGTGTGAATACATACCGTAAGTTCTTTTTGTTATATAGAACAACTATGTGATGGTTGAATCTTCCATCTTCCAATCATTCCATGAAAATGATAAAAATCTCCACCATCACAGCTTCCACCATTGATGGTTGAAGTATACGTGGTTGACATCAACTAACAAAGGGCCACATGTTGGGTATCAGGGGACTCCACAGCCTAGAGATTACAGGGGGTGCAATAACAAAGTAAAAATTGTACGAACAAATATAATTATTAATCAGAACTTTGCTAGCTGGTCACTGATTGGCTGTTTTGCTTTCTATATATTGCATAAGAAATTGTATTATTTCAAAAGTCAAACGCGGAACAGACATGATATGTACAAATAGCAACTTCACATCAACTCATTGTAGTTGAGTGAAAAAAACCCTAATTGGCTTTTACTGTTGTGGAAGTTAAAGGGTAATTCAATCCAAAAGAGATAATTCAGTGTTTAAGAACTTTTGGAGAATTAAACCCAGTGCTTTCTATTTCTCAGGGACTCATTGGTGCGTTCTTAGGTCTGAGCACCTGCCGTGCCAAATGAGGAGTTCCAACCATTCCCGTGTTGAGTTTTTAGTTCTGTACACCTGTTGTGCCTAAAAAAAGGGCTTCTCCAATATCCCTATGTATTAAATATTACTTATTTCCCAGGTCTGCAAATGCTGTACCCATTGTACAAGGGTTAGACAATCTACGAGTACCTGCTGTGCCCATTATGGGTTTCCACCATCCAACTGTTGAGTTCCCAGGCATGCAAACCTTTTGTGCCAATTATGGGGGGTTTACCCATCCTTGAATTCCTGGGTCTGCATACGTGCTGAGCCCATTATGAGAGGTTCTGACTATCCCTAAACTGAGTTCCCATGCCTATTAATCTGCTGTGCTTGGCAGGGACATGCAAAACTCTCAGATGGACAGAAGCAAACTTGGGAATGATGGCAGAAGGATCTCATTATTGGATCACCCACAACATGAAAAAAATTTGGGCTGACTCAGCCCCCCTGGATTCAAAAATAAACTAAATACCACTTTTTAGGTGGACTTATTTTTATAAAAGTAGTACTAGTCCCTAGAGTACAAAATATGCAAAATCTGCCTGTACCTTGTATGTGTTCTATATCCTGCACCCCCTCCCCAAATCTTACATCAAGCCTGCGAGACTTTTCACAAAATATAACACCTTGCAAGGTACACGACTCTGACCACATGCCAACCGCACAAGCAGCTGCTGCGATAACATATCTTCCTGTTATCCTGTAAAGGACAAATTCTTTCTGTAATAACAACATTGACTACATGGCCGATTGTTTACTTAGCGCCTTGTACACACGATACGCCATTGTCAGGCGCTATTATTCCTTCTGACCGCCCAAGATTAGAGGAGAAAGTGTCCCCTTATCAGCAGAGTTATACATTATCAAAAACAGCTCAGGTGTCAAAGTGATTTAACCCCTAAAAGGCCACTGAATTCCATTCACTGAAAGATAATTTTGTATCTAAAGCCAAACACAACATTGTGATATATCGGTTTTCAGTCCCTGGTTGCATTCACCTGGCAGCGGAAAACTTCTTGTCCTGGGGTGACAAGATTCACTGAATTACACTGCATATTCCTATGTTTTGGAGTTCCAAAAAAAAAGAAACACCCCTGGAGAAGACATGTGGCATGGCTACATTGGCCACTGTTTAGAGAGGTTAAATCAAGTCATGGTTTGAGCAGTGTGGTATGGAGGAATTGGAGTGTCCTGCACACAGCCCTGACCTCAACCCTCCCAATTGTGAGCCAAGGTCTTCATACCCAACATAGTACCTGACATTGCAAATGGACTGTTGGACCGCATGGGTGTGTCTATGCTCTTCGGGGGCGTTGCCTATAGCCTGTTGGCATTGAAGTTTACTTATGCTGCCCAATCCTTACTGCTTTGTGCCTGGCTTAATAAATAATGATGAAGAATGAACTCCCCTATGAACTGCAGAGGTGGCTGCTTATGTCAGCAGAGTTACCAGACCTAGCATTTGCTAAATTAAAATGCCCCTAAGCTCCATTAGCAAAACAGAAGAAAAAAATATATGATTTCAGTCTGCCAATGTGAGATGTCATATCAATCTCACAATCAGATTTTTGTAGCAGCAGATTTCAGCAAAATAGTTGCCATTAGGATCTTTGTTCAGGGACCTCCTCCTATAGCATGACAACGCTCTCCTCCTGTACGCCCCTATGTTGTCACCCACATTTTCAACGGAGATTACAAATGGCTTTTTCAACACGGATTACATAGGTATCCTTCATGAAGACAACTGCCCCTAAGAAAAGCCACCACTGTGGTTCTGATTTTATTAATGGTCACAACTCTTTTCTTTCTATCCATTTAGGAAGCGTACGACATGTATACGGTGGAGATGGAGAGGGAAGGCAAAGACGACATGGATGTGAAAATTAAGAAGAAGGGAAAAGGGAAAAAGAAGGAGAAGCTGGAGCAGATGAAGCAAGAGATGGACATCGTAAGTGCTGGGGTTCAAATCTGTAAATATAAAGTTGGTTATGCAAGCTAAATAAATCGGCACAAGGTAGGGTTACCCTAAGCACATGCCTAGGAATGATAATGTGACCTAAAGCCATAGCAAAGACCATGTGATCTAAAACCCTGGCAAATATCATGTGACCTCTGGTTACTAAAAGCTCTGTGAAAGGTTCAGGTCATTACAAATGATCAATATACCTAATGAACAAAAACAGCCGTCCCATGTTTTATCAAAGCTAAACAATATATTTTACTATGAAATGATTACATTATGCTGATATATTTCACATGTGAGAAATACCGTATTTTTCGGACTATAAGACGCTCTGGCCTATAAGACGCACCCAATTTTAAAGGAGAAAAACCTAGAAAAAAAAGATTCTGAACAAAATACTAAAAAATCACTCTGTGTCAATGTATCCCCTTCTAATCACTCTGACACAGAGTGATCA
>NC_092868.1:3686256-3706083 GCF_032062135.1 Pyxicephalus adspersus
GAGTATGATTTTTTTTAATTACCGGTATATTTAATATGTATTCGGTGTATAAGACGCACCCACTTTTCCCCCCCAGTTTTGGGGAAGAAAAAGTGCGTCTTATAGTCCGAAAAATACGGTAATTATAAAGGGACCACAGTCCCCTAATAAATTATATTATCATTGCCTGAACAGATGTTGTGTGAATGGCAGCATTGATAGCACAGCTAATTCTCAGAATTATCTGAGTTTACAGTAATCTCTGTGGTTATAGGCAGACAGCATGTCCCCTGTGTGCTTCCGCCTACATGGGTGATGGTAGGTATGGAGGTGGCTGATAAAATCTTAATTCAGGGAAACAAATGCTTGTGATCACTGTGCTTTATAAGAGGACCCCTTTACAGTCACAGCTCCGGTTCCAATGAATAGCGCTTCCATTAGGCATGTGAATGAACTATAAAACGCCCTATAAACAAATCAAGATTACAATCCTCTAGCAGCTGAGGGACAATGGTGTTCTTTTTTCATTTCAGAACTTTAAGGGGAAGATTTTCACACCTGGGTGAATATACCAAGCACTGATATTTTAGAGTTTGGTGGATGCTGTAGGTCTGTAAACCTGCGGTTTCCATTATTAGGGGTTCTCAGCACCCCTGTGCTGAGTTCTCAGGTCTCTACATCCTTCTGTGCCCATTACTCTTGTGTTGAGTTCTTGGGACTGTACACCTGGTGTGACCATAATGTGGGGTTTCCATCATCCTAGTTCCAAGTTTCCAGGTCTGTACCCTTTCTGTGCCCAATATAAGGGGGGTCCCACTATTCCAGTGCTGAGTTCTTGGGACTGTACACTGGTGTGCCCATAATGAGGGGGGTTACCATCATCCTAGTTCCAAGTTTCCAGGTCTGTACACATTATGAGGGTGACCCACTATTCCATTGCTGAGTTCCCAGGTCTCTACACCTAATGTGCCCATTATGAGGGGTTCCCATTATTCTTGTGTTGAGTTCTTGGGACTGTACACTGGTGTGCCCATAATGAGGGGGTTACCATCATCCTAGTTCCAAGTTTCCAGGTTTGTACACATTATGAGGGTGACCCACTATTCCAGTGCTGAGTTCCCAGGACTCTACACCCCAATGTGCCCATTATGAGGGGTTCCCATTACTCTTGTGTTGAGTTTTTGGGACTGTACACTGGTGTGCCCATAATGAGGGGGTTACCATCATCCTAGTTCCAAGTTTCCAGGTCTGTACCCATTATGAGGGTGACCCACTATTCCAGTGCTAAGTTCCCAGGACTCTACACCCCAATGTGCCCATTATCAGAGGTTCTCAGCACCCTTGTGCTGAGTTCCTGGGTCTGTACACCTGCTATGCCCAATCTGAGAGTCTCCTTTATTCCTATGCTGGGTTCCCAGGTCTGCACACTTGCTGTGCCCATTAAAGGGGCTCCCACCATCCTAGCGCTGAGTTTTCTAGGTCTATATGCACAAAGGGTCTATTAAAAGTGTTTTCCATCCCTTTAGAGTTGTTATTCACTTTGTATTATGTAGAGTTATGGAACACACAAACATCACACAACCCAAACTTCCATGTCTACAAGAACAGAGCCAAGAATTATGGGAGGGGTACCGGTATATTACTGTTGGAGTGTCCAAGACAAAAAAAAAAGGGGATCCAGCTCATCAACTCATCAGTATGTTAGGCTGAATCAATAAAGAAGCAATTGGAGAGGTTGAATATTTATGTCTCCAATCTTTCCAGTGAAAGAAAACTGAAGATAGACATTTCCTGTTTTTTTATTGTGCAGCATTTTTTGCAGCACCCATTTCATATTCTTTAATCTCCATTGAAACTTTTGGGGCTAAGAGCATCAAAACCAAAAGGCGGTCTTAATAACAAAGCCCCACAGAGCCCTCCAGGACACACTGGGTCCGATCATGGGTAAACCTGGGTGATCCAACCAATGATAAAATATTGCATTTTTATATTACAATTTTTTTTTTCATTCTGCAGAATGACCACGAGATTACCATTGAGGAACTGGAACTGAAGTATCAAACTAGCATCTCAAGAGTAAGTTGTCTCTGGACATTGGAAGGGGGGGGGGTCTTTAAACATCTCAATATTTTAATAATAAAACATGGGTACATGATCCTTAGTGTAGTATGTAATAAGATGACATTGTGTTATGTGATATTTGGTGTGACAAAGCAATGTTCTTTTTTTCTGCAGGGTCTTAAGAGCAATTACGTATCAGAGCTATTGATCCGCGATGGACCCAATGAGCTGAAACCTCCAAAAGGCACCCCGGAATACATAAAGTTTGCCCGTCAGTTAGCCGGAGGGTTGCAGTGCCTGATGTGGGTGGCGGCTTGCATCTGTCTTATTGCATTTGGGATCCAGTGCGCACAGGGTGATCTGACCAGTGCAGATAATGTGAGTGATGGGATATCTGGTATGAGATATCTGGTGTGTTGTCACCCTTAGGTGAACTATAATAAGTAATGGTTTGTAAATTGGGAATCCTAGGGTCTATTACAATATCATTTAGATGTTTGTGTTGACATGCAACCCTTAAGGTTTTAGGGTAGGGTAAGCTAGACCATCCAGTGCTCCAAATGCTAAAGGGACACAAATGCAGACAGCTGAAATTCTGTGCATTTTAGGCTTCCACTTTGGCCCCATTTTATCTAAAATCCCCATGGGGGTAAAACATCTTTGTGTACTTTGCAAAAATTATGGTTGCCTAGATCTTGCTAGGGGTCCTCCTTTCACTAAGGCATTGCTCAACCCAGAATTTTTTTTTAAGCCGGGTGGGAAGAAATGGTAGCCGGGTGGAAGCCCCTAAATTGTGATCCAATTGATCAGTAACCACTGGTGGTTGCTAAAAAGGGCTGGGGAGAACATTGACTAAGGGTCCAATGTGAGCCATGTTGTTCTATGTCTGACCCTTTGAATGGTTTCATTTTTGTCTTCTAGCTGTATCTGGCCATCACTCTGATTGCTGTGGTCGTGGTCACCGGTTGCTTCGGCTACTACCAGGAGTTCAAGAGTACCAACATCATTGCCAGTTTCAAGAACCTTGTCCCTCAGGTAGAGAAAAATGATCTAAATGATGGATTCTGACAACATTTCTACAAGAATAATTAAAGTGAAATATTAGAAAAAGTTATAATATAAAGAACACATAATACATATACTTCTTTCAATAAAAGAACTCACAGCTGTGAAGATAATTTGACATTTGTTTACACCTTCTGATGTATTTTCATACCTAAATGTAAATGCTAATCATTATTCTTGTTATTTTAAAGCACTCATGAAATATCTAAAACTTAAGCTGCGTACACACTTGCAATTTTTGTCGTTGGAAAGGATCTTTCACGATCCTTTCCAACGACAAGGGAGTGCACGATGCATGGACGGTGCTGTACATACAGCACTGTTCATGCTCTATGGAGAGGGGGGGGAGAGCGACGGAGCGGCACCCTGCTGCGCGCTCTCCCCTTCCCTTTCATTAGGATCGGCTAACGTCCATCGTCCGTGAATCCGGCAGGTCGGTCGTCCGGACGATGGACGACACCGACTGTACACACGGCAGATTTTCGCCCGATAATTGGCCGATGCCGATTATCGGGCGATAAAAATCTGACATGTGTACGTAGCTTAACAGATATGTCGGTTAATAGGATTGAGTTATACAATAGCTCCCTCTACAGGCAGAAAACAATATCAATGTATAAACATATCTATCAAAAATATTTGTACTGCCCGGTAATTATCAGAAAAGAGTATAATAAAAAAGTTTTACCAAATTAATTGCTTTTCCAGATAGAATTTGCGTTTACTAAGTTTCCTTACAGCTAAGCTATTCTAAAATAGTGATGACCTCTTTTGCAAGCAGCTGTCAGACAGGGTCTGTCCTCATTTTTTAACAACTACTGAATGTGTTGTTATATTTCCTTATTATTCTATTTTTTTGGTATCTAGCAAGCCACTGTTATACGAGATGGAGAGAAGTTTCAGATTAATGCCAACCAACTGGTGGTAGGAGACCTTGTGGAGATCAAGGGTGGTGACCGTGTACCTGCTGATATTAGAATTATCACAGCACAAGGGTGTAAGGTAAGACTATGCAATCATCATTCTTTAAAAATGTTCAGCCAGTTCATCACCGATTCATCTAGATTTACAAAATGTAATCTGCGATCTTCTTTTAGGTGGATAATTCTTCACTGACAGGGGAATCCGAACCCCAGACTCGGTCCCCAGAATATACCCATGAGAGCCCCCTGGAGACAAGAAACATTGCATTTTTCTCTACCATGTGTCTGGAAGGTAAGAAGCAACAATAAACTGATTTATGGAAGCACAACACAAAATAGTCTATCCTAGATTAGAATGATGAATTATTTATATCACAATGAATGATGTAAAGCTAAATTTTGTTGCATGGTTTCATAGGTACCGCCACTGGAATTATTATTAACACCGGCGATCGTACCATCATTGGTCGCATTGCCAGCTTGGCTTCCGGAGTGGGCAATGAGAAGACACCCATTGCTATTGAGATTGAGCACTTTGTGGACATCATCGCTGGCCTGGCTATCTTCTTTGGAGCTACTTTCTTTGTGGTTGCTATGGTCATCGGCTATCCCTTCCTCAGGGCTATGGTCTTCTTTATGGCTATCGTGGTGGCCTATGTCCCAGAAGGTCTCTTGGCCACTGTCACTGTAAGAATATTCAACATTCTCAAATTCAATTAAATATAGAATAAGTAATGGTGAGACTGTCCAAGGCTGAAATATTATACAGAACATACTGTAGTTATTTCAAAACTGAATCTACTCCTGTCTTCTCCATTGCTTTGCGCATTCAATTACGAGTGGCCCAATAATCATTGCATATTAGTTGAAATTAGTTGAGTTGCATCCGAGTTCCTATTCATTTCTGCTGTCACTAACACTCTTCTATCCCCCATTAGGTGTGTCTGTCTCTAACAGCCAAACGTCTTGCCAGGAAAAACTGTGTCGTGAAGAACCTTGAAGCTGTGGAGACCCTTGGTTCAACTTCAGTCATCTGCTCAGACAAAACCGGAACCTTGACCCAGAACAGAATGACCGTGTCTCACTTGTGGTTTGACAATCAGATCCATACAGCTGATACTACTGAAGATCAGTCAGGTGATCTCATTAACTATTTTAATTAAGGAAACAAAGAAGTTGGAACTAGACATGGATGGACTTTTGGATGACTTTGAGAAGTCTCCATTCTCAAGATTCCAATTCCAGCTCATATCTGGCTCCAACCATATTTGTTGGCTGTTTGAAAAAATCTAAGGTCTATGGCTCACAGTATTTTCAAGTGATATGTATATTAATATTACAAATATATCCCATATTACAGGACAAAGCTTCGACCAAACATCCGACACATGGAGAGCTCTCAGTAAGGTGGTCAGTCTTTGCAATCGTGCCTCCTTCAAGGGTGGACAGGATGGAGTACCAATTCCCAAGGTTAGTAGTAATATCGTATTTCAGGTTCATTTCTCCAATCTCTATATCTGCCCACCTGGGCCAATAAACCAGTTTTGGATTTATCAAGGTAGTGTTTAATCTGACTCACAGTCAAACCCTGAACTTTTTGTTGGAATGAAGAATGACCAATCATTTTTTCTTTCAGCGTATTGTGATTGGTGATGCTTCAGAGACTGCGCTGCTGAAATTCTCAGAGCTGACTGTTGGCAATGTCATGGAATACAGAGAGCGTTTCAAGAAAGTGGCTGAGTTACCATTCAACTCAACCAACAAGTTTCAGGTAAGTGGATAATATTCCTTCCCCCCAAGATGCGGAGTATGTGGGAATGATCTTTATACGTTCTTTGTTATAATCATAATGATATTAACCTAATCTATGCTGATGAACAACCAGAGCTGACTCTATATAGCCATGGCTTCAAGTCCCCACTTTTTCATTAATATCTTCTATTCTATTTTGGGAGAACCTCTCCGGAGAATAAACTTCCTCTTCTTCACAAGCTACATTTGAGATCCGTTTGAGATTCTTCTAAGTTGCTCTTTGGGTTATTTTGTCCTTGTTTTGACCTGCATTTGACCTTCTTCTAAACTTCATTAAGTTGCCAATTGACAAGAGAAGAGAAGCCCTTAGAGAACAGTTTAAAGCCATTTTTTTTAATCACTGAACATTTCCTTTCCAGCTGTCCATTCATGAGCTCCAGGACCCTCTGGACTTGCGTTATCTCTTGGTAATGAAGGGAGCTCCAGAACGTATTTTGGAAAGGTGTTCTACCATCATGATCAAAGGACAGGAGCTCCCTCTGGATGAACAATGGCAGGAAGCTTTCCAGACAGCTTACATGGACCTTGGAGGACTGGGAGAGAGAGTGCTGGGTAAGGAAGAAAATAACTCTACAAGTCCCCATGGGTGGGAATATTGTGTATGATGGCTGTGAGTAACAATTACTGATAGTTATAAGAAAGTTACATTACATTCTAAGGCTGGACATACACACCAATAGGTCCCAGGGACCTTAATGTGTCATACTACTTAGCACCTGTCAGGATCCCAGGAATCGAGTTACATATCACCTAGCAGATTTAAAACATTTACATAAGCTGTGAACTCGTCTGGAGTTCAGCTTTACAAATATAACAGCACAACAGTTCTATATTCAGCCTTACTACCTAGAAAACACCAAGATAACTAACTGAACAGCATTACATAAAGGCAGTTACGTATAGCAAATAAACATGGAACTCTTTCCCTTTTATACATTTTTACAGAAAAAGAATGTGCTTATCAGGAGCAACCAATGCAGCAACAAGTGTTCAGACACATTTAATATTTCCCAGCTATGTGTCAGCAGGCTGTATGAACCAGACGCACCATTTGCTCGGTTCTTTAGCTTGCACAGAAGAAGCACCAGGAAAGAACAAACCACATTTTTTCCTGAGCTGGGGATGCACAAATTTGGCCTGCAGTCATCAAGCAAAAAGTTTTATAGTATGCATTCACCAGTCATCTGTGTGCTGTAGTAATAATTGGTTTGCAAACAAAACTTTACCAGGTTACAATGTGTTGTCCCTTACTACCGGTATCTTGTTCACATTTGTTTTTCATTATTGTGAACTAAAAAAGTAAAAAAAAACAACAACATTCAAAATAACAGCCCTTGCACCCTTATATTTGCCCTCCCTATTGACTTGAATGTATTTTGCTAAAATGGCTGCATTACAAAAAAATTGGTAGACATTTCACTGAAAGTTGATGTCTTTTTCTCTCACCTTCCCTAAAAAAAGGAGACCTAATATCTGTGAATGATACTCAATTCTCTTTCCTGATACTTTATTATAAGGCCTTTTAAACCCAGGTATATGCAGGGATAAGTGTGGGGTGGGGTAGATGGGTATGTCTGATCTGTCCAATTAAATATAAAAGCGTCAAGATGCCTGCTGTGTACTTATCACCTCCAAAATGACATGTGATAAGATTCTGACCAATCGTAAAGGTTTCACTTACCTTTATGTATCACTGCCTTTGCCTTCCTTAATGTGTTTGCACAACCAGCCAACAGTTCTTAGCATGAAGTCCCATCATGCAAATTAGGAAGCGGCCAGGTGTGCATGTTTAGTATCCAAGTCATGGGATTAAAGGGAAACTACAATGCTTTTTAACCAATGTTTTCTATCATATAATTGGTGCACTGGTTACACTGAGTTAACAAAGCATCATGAGTTTGCTGCTTCCCTGTAGGCTGTCTCTATTTATTTAAAAGACCATACAGAGCTGTACAGATCAGAGAAATGGGAGGAGTAACTTTTTGGACTCCTTTAGCTGTGTATGTATTCTGAGCTTCAGCTATATAGCAATAAAACTATCTGCTTATACAAAACAAAAGTTTAGGAGTAGCCTAAAACATGCAGAAAAAGTTTAGAGCTGCCTGAAATAAATACATATGGGATGAAACTTGCAGTAATTTTTTTGATGTACAGCAGATTGGTCTTTGGGGCTTTTCACTTTGAATTTTCCCTTGTAACATTTTAGGATTCTGCCACCTGTTTTTGAATGAAAAGGAATACCCCCGCGGATACAACTTTGATACTGAAGAAATGAACTTCCCCACCAGCGGCCTCTGCTTTGCCGGACTCATCTCCATGATTGACCCTCCAAGGGCCACCGTACCTGACGCTGTCATGAAATGTAGAACCGCTGGAATCCGTGTAAGTGATGAAGAGTTGGGGCAAACAAAAAGCAGCCAATTGGCAGCAATCTTTTTTTTTCTAACCTGTATTAAATAAAAGCAAATCTACTTCTGGCTGTGATAGGGAGCTGCCATATATCTGCCGGCTGCAGGCGCCGCCCTACAATTTTTTAAAAATACCTTCATAAATTTTAAAACATAAAGATCCATTATTCTTTGCAATGCCAAGCTATAAACTTTATGTGTTTGCAACCTAGGTCATCATGGTCACTGGAGATCATCCAATCACAGCCAAGGCCATTGCCGCCAGTGTGGGCATCATTTCCGAGGGTAGTGAGACAGTGGAGGATATTGCTGCTCGCTTGCGCATTCCCGTGGAGCAAGTCAACAAACGGTAAAAGCATCAGATCAAACCATATACACAACACCATGCTTCCTCTTATTAAGTGCCATAGAAGGTGCCATTGCCGGCTTCTTTTTAACAGTGCCAGCTGCAGAAATGTCCCTCTTGCTTTAATTAAACTGTGAGAAGAAAGTTGCACCATCCCAATGCTGAGTTCATGGTTCTGCACAACTGCTGTGCCCATTGGGCCTGAATTATTAACGGTAAAGCAAACCTGGAATGGATTTTTTAAAATGTTTTCAATCCTGGACTAGATCCAATCTAGGTTTGCTGGATTACCCAGGTTCACTGATGAGAGTGTATCTTCTCCAAACATGAAGAGCTTTAATAAATCAAGCCCATTATGAAGGCCTCCCACCATCTTAGTTTTAGGTTCCTGCACCCCTGCTCTGCCCATTATAAGGGCCTCCCACCATCCTAGTGCTGAGTTCCAAGGTCTGCACACCTGCTGTGCCCATTATGATGGGTTTTTACCATCCGTATGATAAGTACCCAGGTCTGCATATCTGCTGTGCCCAATATTAGGGGCTGGCTCTGATTTTGGGTGGACTTATCCTTTTAGAGATTGTTTAATGATAGATGGCAGAAAAAATATATCAATGTGAACCTTGTTTTTGCAGTGATGCTCGGGCTTGTGTCATCAATGGCGGACAGCTGAAGGATATGAGCAGTGAGGAGTTGGTGGAAGCCCTTAGGATGCACCCTGAGATGGTCTTCGCTCGTACTTCCCCCCAGCAGAAACTCATTATTGTAGAAAGTTGTCAGAAGTTGGTAAGTCATCACAGCTCAGATTTGTTCAATCTCACTTATTTGCTGAAAGTTCTGAGATGCCAATCGTCCGACCCCCATTCTGCAACCTAAATTTGTCTCTTACTCTAGGGAGCCATTGTGGCCGTGACAGGAGATGGTGTCAACGATTCCCCTGCCTTGAAGAAAGCCGACATCGGAGTTGCTATGGGAATTGCTGGATCAGATGCTGCAAAGAACGCGGCTGACATGATCCTATTGGATGATAACTTTGCCTCCATTGTTACAGGAGTAGAACAGGGTAAGATGGAGATACAACCTATCCTAGATGTAAATTATAAAAATTGGTAAGGTTCAAATTCTAAAATTATTTTAAGTGGGAAGGTCCTTCACTTAAATCCTGCATCAGGAATAAAAAAAAAACTTTACAATGTTATGGCTACCCCAAAGTAAAATTAAGACAATGAACGATTAAAGGGGTTTTTCATACATAATTTACAATAGTGCAATAATACAGAATCGAATAAATGATAATGCATCGATCACTAGGTGACACCAGACACAGTGTATCCTATTTTAAGGTCATTTGGGACCTATTTGCTTGCCCAAATTTAAATGAAAAGTTTATGGGTAAACATCCAGCTATGAGGATTGCAGCCTTTTTAGAGATTTAACTGACGCGTTTTGCCAGAGAGCTTGGCTTCATCAGGGGTTAGTATGGGCTTGCAAAATGTAGGCAACGGGATAGAGAAGTATTTTACAATTGTCAGCCAGTCTGAGAACTTTCATGTTGGTCTCCTATTGCTTTAGGTATTGCACATGTCAGTCTGGCATTGCTGGCATGTGGACCCAAGTGCCAATCTTCCAAAAGATTCCCAGACTCCCCATGCACCATCTGTAGGACTCTCATGTATCAATGTGTTATTTTTGTGCACAGCATTCGTTTTATTAAATACCACCTTTGTGGTTTCCCTCCAGGACGTCTGATCTTTGACAATCTGAAGAAGTCCATTGCCTATACTTTGACCAAGAACATTCCAGAACTGGCCCCCTATCTCATCTACATCACAGCCAGTGTCCCTCTACCCCTGGGCTGCATCACCATTCTGTTCATTGAGCTGTGTACTGATATTGTGAGTATTGTCCAGGACCACACATTGCATAAAATCTTGCATAATCCCCCGACATATGTGAAAACACCTAAGACTATAATCTGTAAAGACCAAGGCTGAGGGGGAGGCAGCTAGTGCTTGGTCAGCATTGGCAGAATTACATGCATGAAGTATTCCACTATAGCAGTAGCGTAGTATTATACACGTACATGTTAGCCAATGCAGAATGCTTCGGAGTTTAGGTGATCCTCTTTATTGGCTAAGAGGTGATTATTATTGCAAGCTTGCAGGATAACTTAGATTCCTTCAGCAGGCTTTATACAGCTTTAATTGTTAGTTACCCACTTGGTTTTTGTTTCAGTGAGCTATATAGCATATATGAATATGTGGATGTTGAAATCCTTGGTGCAGATGTCCTTTGCTATATTGGAAGCCTGTTGGACTAGTTCAAGCCATGAGGATGTCATTTCTATGCATGTAGGCTTTACTGTGTGATATCTGTCAAACCTCTGGCATCATTCCCTGCATTCCCCCATAAGGCATTGTAGGAAATTCAACTGAATATAAAACATGCTTTTCATGTTTGAAATACTGTGAGTAAATTGTAAAGGAAACACTGAAAGCTTACTGGCAGAATAAGTGCTTGAATAAATTTATGTGCATTCACAATAATTCAATGGGGTAAAAGCTATTTTTCTGCCCCTTCCTAGTTCCCTTCTGTGTCTCTGGCCTATGAGAAAGCTGAGAGTGACATCATGCATCTCAAACCAAGAAACCCTCGTCGGGACCGTCTGGTGAATGAAGCCCTTGCTGTCTACTCATATTTCCAGATTGGTAAGTGGGGAGGGCAAGGGCAGCAGAAGGGAACAAATTTCTGTATGTGGGGGGTATGAGAATGTCGCCATCTATTAATGAAATGAAGACATCTCTACGGTACCACCAACCTGATCTTAGTAAACTTGGGTTAGAACGTGTTACATTGTGATTCCAGTGTCCTTCTAGTGCAGAATCCGAGAAGTTGCTAGGGGTTCCTTGAGCAATGAGAGGTTTGTGACTCTCAGGTCAGATTAAGTGACATCAATGATCTTTTTGGCTATGGGTAATGGTGACTTTATTCCCACTGGCACCACAATAATGTATTGTGAACTGTTGATATAAAAATTATAGGAGGGGTTCTCTGAATTTTAGGGGTTAAAAAGTTTGAGAAACATAATTCTAGAGGATTTATCTTCCCTTCCTGCTCTGTATATCATCAATCCTCTGGACAGGAAGTGAGGGGAAGTCAGCTTTTTGGGGACATCAGTCTTATCCTAGAGAGCCCAGTCACAAGGCCAAGGCATTTTATAATTTTCTCTAAGCAAATCCCAATGTGGAACCCTCACTCGGAGATGTCATCACTCATCTGGCCTCAATTGTCTCTAGAGAAATGCCTCTTTGCTGTGTATATATGATAGGTAAACCTTACCATAAGCCTTTCTTACTGTTTCTCCGCAGGTGTCATTCAGTCTTTCGCAGGATTTGTAGACTATTTCACCGTCATGGCTCAAGAGGGTTGGTACCCTGCATACTGCTTGGGTCTGCGTGCCAACTGGGAGAATCAGCACCTACAGGACTTGGAGGACAGCTATGGGCAGCAATGGGTAAGATGAACCAGAGGGGAGGAAAAAAAACTTCAAACTCAAGACACAAATGAATGCAGATATATTATTACATTGTTACATTTATCATTTAAATACAAGAGGCATAAATACCTGAATTGGATCTCATATCAGCCTCTAGAAGCTATGATTTATGTAGTTCTTCTGCATGTTCAGCTGCTTTCCTGGAGCTCAACTTTAAGCATCAGACTAAAGGGGTGAGCTGACATATTAGTTTGTTTCATCTCAGACCACTGATCTTCATATCTTTATCTTCCAGACCTTCAGCCAGCGTCTGTACCAGCAATACACCTGCTACACAGTGTTCTTCATCAGTATTGAAGTGTGTCAGATCTCTGATGTGCTCATCAGAAAGACCAGACGTCTGTCTGTCTTCCAGCAAGGATTTTTCAGGTATAAGGCTTAGAATGAGCTTATTGATAATTTATCTTCCTATCCTGGTGACTGGTGCTGTCACAGAGATAGGAAATCAGATCTTCCCAACAGTGTAGCTGGGCTTTGCATTTCTGGAATCACATGGGTGTCAGTCCAGAGATGTTCAAGGAGATGAAACCTAATTTCTAAAAATCCATAGAAGTTTTAACCTTATATTTCTAAGCCAGGTCCTTTCATAAACATTAATCCCTGGTGATCTTGTTATAAGGGTCCTTGTTGATGAACCTCCTCTCATAGGGTGACAACACTGACACCCAATTCTGCTCCTCTGTTGTTACCTTAACACAACCCTTACATTGGATATTAGCAGTAATTGCCCCATTACAACAATAGTCAGTATAGGTGGAGGTTCTTTACTTGCCCATTGCTCATGGATCCCCTTAGGAGCACCGGTTGACAAAAGGCTCATATAGAAGATTCCAGCTGAAGAACTAAATTTTCCAGTCTGCACAAAGGAACTTTTGCTTTCACGAAAGTCACAGTTTGGTCCTGGAAGAACAGAAAAAGTTAGAACAATGAAGCAGAAAATTGCGGCCCATCTGGGAAAGTTGTGAACCTCCCCTTATTGGACCCTACACCCCACTGTTATTCACTGATGTTGTAAAATGTATACAAAACCCATGTCAGTCTTCTGCAGGGCAGGGATAATTTTACGGTGCTTTGGGTTTCATCTAATCATTCTTTTATATTCTCTTCTAGGAACAAAGTTTTGGTGATCGCCATCGTCTTCCAGCTGTGCTTGGGTAACTTCCTCTGCTACTGCCCAGGAATGCCCAATGTTTTCAACTTCATGCCCATCCGGTAAGAAATGCCTTGGTTGTTTTTCCTTACAGACATGGGATGAACACAGCAACATGCTCTGTGGGGATATTAGTGTGGCCAAACATTTTTCTGGTTTGTTAGGTCTGCCTACATGAGAGACCAAGTAATGCCCAATGAATCCCGATATTTACCTTGATGCAATACAGCGGACAGATCACAATCCTAAACCCAATATTAACAATACTGGCAGTGCCTGATGCCCCCTTCACTTTAATTCCCATCTCATGGGCAGATATTGTAATTTGATGTTCTGTATATTTTTTAGGTGGCAGTGGTGGTTCGTTCCTCTTCCATTTGGAATCTTGATTTTCGTGTATGATGAAATCCGTAAACTTGGAGTGCGTAGACATCCTGGAAGTGAGTATAGTAGAAAAGACTTAAGTGAAACATAATTTCTTTTTCTCTCCAGTACTGATTTTGCTTATTGCATTCATTGCACACTGAAAGCTTCTCACTATGTATATTACAAGCTGGAGCAAGTCAGGTTTTCATGGCTGGAGGACGTCTCATCATCTAGCACCTCCCTTCCATTTATTGAACATCAGATCTTTCAGGTTTAGATTACCATGTGGGCATTGCCATGAAGAGTCTGAATGCAAATAATCCCCCTTAGGAACACCTACTATAGAATGAAGTATTTTATTATTTGTACTCCTCCCAAAAACTAAACCACTGCTTGCACCAGAGCTGAGGGCTTTGGAGAGGAATACTGATAATGAGTGCTGTGATATTCTGCCATGCATAGACAGAACACATTTGTGAATATTTCCCATTGCCCAGATTACAAATAACTTTGTTCAGACTTTTAAAATGCAATTCTGACATTTTGCCTTTCCTCCGCAGGTTGGTGGGACAAGGAGCTTTACTATTAGACATTTTCCAGACTGCATGCTACACCCTCTGCAGATGAAGACACAGGAAGCCGGATCCCATCTCACGTGGAGCCTATTCTGAATATTCACCGTTGATTTTTATTTCTGACTATAGAACGAAAAAAATCAGTAAAATCTCCTGTATATAGTGAAAGATCTGAAAAGATGATTTCAGAAGTGGCGCACCCTGTGTGCTTTCCTACCTGAGCTGCAGCATCTTATATAGAGGTGTTCTGCACTGCCACGGCTCCAACAGGGAGGCGATCAGTCACCCATCATACATGGTAACCCCTCTTCTATTCTACTGACCCCCTGCCTATCGCTCCCTACAGGAAAAGTGAAGAAGTAGTTATGTATCAAGTGACATCACTGTGCTGTTTAATTAATGTTATGAGTTATTCAAATAAATTATTACACAAAAAACACTTGTTCCTGGTTCATTAATCAAATGAAATAGAAAATTAGAAATACAGCAACATTTACCTAGATGGTTTACTATGATTTTTACCTTTTTTAATGTTACACATTTCTGATGAAGAGTTGAAGTTAAAAAGTTAAAAGTTAAAAAAAAAAATAGGTTATAGCACCAGATGAGTGTATTCTCAATTAATTCATAAATAACACTACAGCACTAGGCAGCAATATTAACCTCCCAGGGGGTATGAATATTAAGTATTTTTAAATGTAAAAGTGGTACATTTAAAAATACTGGGTATTTTAATGGTCACACACCAGGGACACAGATGCCAGCTGGGCATTGCCAGGTTACACAGATGCCCGCGGTATTGCCAGGTTACACAGATGCCCGCGGTATTGCCAGGGGAAGAAGATACCGGGCATTGATGAAGGATGCCGCGGGCACCACTTACCAGGTAAGTAGTTTAAACTCCCTGGCAATTCCATCCTGAGTGTGGCTCAGGGTTACCGCTTTTGGAATAGATAATTCACCCCCAGCCACACTTGGCATTACCCCTAAGGAGGTTAAGCAATTCTTCAACTCCACCCAATGCTCTCAGCATTCTGACTCAAATACAGCAAGTATTTATTAATGTATGGTGAAAATATCATCCCATCATTGGGAAGAATGTCACCCTTACAGATAGCCAGATCGTTGGTGTCACCTAAACTTACATGGGAGCCACAAACTGCTCATTGCTCAAGGAACCTCTACAAACCTCAGGAGGGACCCAGGTGCAGAAACACTTATCTAAATATTATTTTCTATGCACAATATTTAAAGACATTGCAATTACATTTTCAATGATTTCATTGATCAAGCAAGAGGTGAAATGTTTTATCTTCACTTGGAGATGCTGCAGAAATACACAACTACTCCCTCACTTCATAACATAGGAGATATTCCTCAGTCCATAGACTTATATTGCTCAGGGAAGATGACACTGGTTAGGATCCCAGAAAGGGAAAGAAACACCCTTAAGACTATCCGTGAAAACCTCAGTGACAGATTTTGGTACTTGCTGCATTTATATTAGAAATAGATTTGTTTTGCTATAATAAATACAGAACTAGATTCAATAATATTTATATCAGCTGTCTGGCTTGCAGCTTAGCCTATCCAGCCCCCCAAATTAAAAACCAATAAACGCATATAAGTGGTCCGCATGAGTTTTATTATAAAGTTTTTTTTTTTTTTAGCAAATTAATTTAAAACATAATATAAAGTTCCTTCCCGCAGTGTTTGGCTTCCCAGAACATAGAAAGAACACCTCAGTGGCCGATGGTCAGCGATAGCTTATTCTGCAGTTTCTTAGTTGCCGTGGACGAGACTGACGAAGAGAGTGAGGCAGCTTAGAGACAGGAGGCCGGTGACAACGGCTTTCAGGAGGAGAGCAGTCCAGCTGCCCAGAAGGAAGATGTGGACAAAGCAGCTGCAAGAAAACAACACGGAATTATTTAATGAATAAAGTGACAGAAGACAAACCTAAAACTTGACAGCCACTGGTAAATGATGCCACATTGCCAGATTTCCTTACTTCCTCATTATGAGGACAACCCAAACATTATGAATTTTCCCATCATTTTTGGTATCTGTTACAACTACTGCAAATCATATTAAATCTCAATATTTTGCTTGGAATAAATATAAAGTCTAAAAAAAAAAAAAATGTCACATGCAGCTTTTCAGTCCTCTGGTGTGGTGGCTATTCTATTCCCGGAGAATAACACACTTTGTGTCTTTGGGTGACAACTTGCCATCATCGTACTTTAACTTAAGTGTTGCAGTACCAAACAAAACCTTTTGGGGGACTTCTTAGGCAGCACAAACAAACACAGTAACGCTTCATTTAATATCAATATTAAAAATACAGTTTTATTTCCTATACTAGGAACATTTAAAAACCATAGGAAGTTCATCCTATATATTTGAGCATATGGAATCTTTAATATTCTTGTTCTCTGCTCTCTACGCGTTTCACAGCAATTGGATCCACTTCATCAGGAGGTTTAGAGAACTTCCCATTCATTAGTCTCAAGTAATCAACTCATCTCAAACAGTTGATACAACAAAACTTTTAAATGAAAAAACAATTTTTTTGTACAATTTTATATTTAGCACCTTTTTACAGCAACATCCTTTGGTTCTCTTTCTGCCTCCTTCTTCAACGAGAGAATCTGACGCAGATCCAAAGGATGTTGCTGAATATAAGGTGGTAAATATGAAGGTAAATTGTACACAAATGTGTTTTCTTTTCCAATAGTTTTGTTGTAACAAATGTTTGAGATGAGTCGATTAATTGAGACATATGAAGGGAAAGATCTCTCAACCTCCTGAAGAAGCGGCTCTAATTGCCGGGAAACGTGTAGAGAACAGAGAATGAGAATATTAAGGATCCTTCAAATATATAGGATGAACTTCCTGTGGTTTTAAATCTTCCCAATATTGAAGATAAGATGTATTTTTAATGGTGATCCTAAATAAAGTGTTGATAACTGTGTTTGTTTGTGCTGCCTAAGAAAGTCCCCCCAAAAGGTTTGCATGGTTTCTCTTGGATGTGGCAGTATGTAAAATTTTAGATACCAGTTGAGAAGGTACAACACTTTTTCTTGTACAGTGGTGCAGTGTTGTCACCCTAAAAGTGAGGGGGGTGTTCTGCAATCTTGAGCACTGCAATCTTGAGTAACTGAGCACAAAAACTGGAACAAAAACACCACTTAGCTTCCACAGAGCCCCCAATCCCTCTACACTCGGCCTCAATTCAGTCGTGCATAGCACTAAATTCTTTTTTTGTCTAGGCGCAGAGGAAGCGCTGGGTGCCACCATCTTCCTTTCCCCACCTGATCTCACACTGCACAGGTGAGGGATCAGGTGACGTATCCTACTGTAAGGGATCACCACGCATGTGTGAGAACGACACTTAACTTGCCCTTTGCCCCCCTCATCTCAGGCATGCGCAGAAGGAGCAGCGCTGGGATACAGTGTGTAGGTGTCCCGGGAAGCTCTGCACCCCCATTCAGTCTTCACCTCTGTGGTGGTAAAGACAGAAGAGGGGGAAGGGGGGGCTTCCCACAAGAATAAAGCTAATTATTGCTTTATATAAAAGGGTTATGGGGTGATAAGTCTGCTTTAATCAACTTACAGAACACTTTGGTATAACAAACCAAAAGGAAGACAAAGAGTACATTGGTAGAATTTACATAGTGATGTGACTATGGACTTTGTACAGCCCTGCGTCATATGTTGGCACTATATAAATACGGTGTAATAATAATAAAATACACCTAGTTTGGAACCATCAGATTGTTTGGCCAGTACTTACTCCATGAGGAAGGCTTTATACATGCTGAGTCCCAGAAGAACGGTTACTGGAAGACGGAAGTGAGTAGGGAGGTCGTAACGTGTCCACATCCACACCAGAGCGGCTACAGCCATGTAATGAACCTGAGGATAGAGGAGAAGGTCACATGTTACCATCACATGACCACAAGATCAGTGACGCGCACACAAGGAGAATGGTGCCGTACCAAGCTGATGTTGGAATCAATGCTCATCTGGATATATTTCCAATCGAATTCAATTCCTCGAGCTCCGACCCACAGCGGTAAACACCTGACACAAAAAGACAACATAAAAAGTCAATTCACCTTCCTCGTATGAATTGTTTTATCGCATGGTGGCCGTTGGTGAGGCTCAGGATTCACCGATTCTCATAAATGAAGGATTCACCCATTCCTTACCTAGACATGACGAGCTCGGCCGTCGCCCATCCCATGGCTGCCACCATTATTTTGTATTCTCCTTTTCCAGCATTCCTGGACATCACTAAATGCAGCCCCAACAGGTCGGCAAGGTCAACCGTGGCCTTCATGAACTCCTAGGAGGAGAAAAATGAAATAAAAGGAATTTTATGGGCAATTTTGGCTTCCCCCTAAATTGACCTTAGACTGTAATAATGACATATGGCTATGGTAGGGACATTAGATTGTGAGCTCCTTCGAGGGACAGCTAGTCACATGACTTATGGACTTTATACAGCGCTGTGTAATATGTCGGTCCTATATTAATACTGTGTGATAATAATAACTGACCGGGCATAGGACGGCTTTACTAGATCGTGTTATTATTTCCAGATAAATTGTAACTCCAACTAAGGAGGGAAATAAATTATTACCCCAGCAGCCTATAGGGCACAAGTCAGAGTGGGGAGGGGGTCAGTGGGAAAGCTGATTGGAGGAAGCAAAGTTTCTCTCTTACCCCAATAAAGTCGTACGCTCCAGCTGCTCCTTCCCAGGTTGGGAAAAATGTGGCCAAGAACAACATCTGTAACACGGGGGAAATACAATATTCATTGTGTGTCAGAGAAATCAACAAAAACGCATCGTACCACCTATACCCCTCCCCTGCCACATTATAGTCACCCCACTGATACCCCCTGCAGTAACCATACTGCCCCCCATTGTCAGACATAATATACTACACTCCCCCTCACCTTGCAGAGCTGCACACACAGGTAGGTGGCCCCGGCCTGCACACATCTCCAGAAGGCGTTGTACTCAGACCTGTAATACACACAGTGTCAATCACTGATTCCCCTCTTTCCTCTCCTCGCCCGCCCCAGTCACCCCAGTCACCCCTCCTCCACTCACAGGCCGCTGCACTTGTAGGTAATGAAATAAGGGAAATAGGCCAGAGCGAAACAATTCCCGAAATGAAAGAGCGTCATGGCGACCAGCAGCTGCAGCCCTTCCCGGCCACCGTATCCTCTGACCTGTCACCCCAGGGCGCCTGCGCAGTACGTCACATGACCTGTACGTGCTTGTCGGAGCGTGCGCCTGCGCACTAGCCACTCACCTCGCGTTAACCTATCTAAAAGCTGTCACATGACTGATCCCTGGGATTCAGGAAGATGTCACCTCTCATAACAACTAAAAGGGCACTCCAACCCCAGAAATATCTGATTTATAGTAATATTATCTTCATTATTCGCATTAATGTCTGGTAAAAGCTTCAAATGCATTTGAGACATAAATGTATAATAATAGTGTGTGACTGTGGGGGGACATTAGAGTGTCAGCTCCTCTGTACAGAGACTGATGGGACTGGCTCAGTGTTCTC